>NW_007059824.1:667606-670989 GCF_000164805.1 Carlito syrichta
AGAGAGAGAGAGAGAGAGAGAGAGAGAGAACAAAGCACCTAAGAACTGTAGGATAATATCAGTGGTCTAACATACAGGTAATTGTACTCCAAGGAGAGGAGAGGGAGAATTTGGAAAAATTATAGCCAAAATTTTTCTAAAATGAGTGACAGGCAACAAACCACAAATTCAGAGAATACAAGGTAGCATAAAACCCCAAAATTAAAAAGAGCAAAAAACAGACTCAGTTTCTCGGTCTGTCAGCTCAGTCTTGTAAATGGGTACGTGTACCTAGAGGAAAAAGCAGATCCAAATGCTGTGATCACCTCTTTGGATTTCCTTCCCCTTCTGAATCTTGTCATCACCTTCACTGTCTTGACAGCAATCTAATTAATACCTGCAAGCTGATTGCAAACATTTTCCAGGTTTCTAGCTGGAAAGCCAGTTCAAATTACCTAGCCCACCAAAAGTACTGACAGTGAAAACCGAGGCACTCATTTTTACTTTTTCTCGGCTTTTCGTTCTTTGGGAATTGCTAGAAAATATAACAAATATGCCAAGGTAGTTATTTCCTATATATATTTAAGAAATGACCTTTTGAATCCCTGTAAGAAAAATATGAGCTTCCCTATATTTGGAATACTATACGGAATAATATGAGTTTTACTAATATTTGAAACAATATTGCCTTTACGCTTCTTTCTAATTTGAAGGATAAGGGCATGAAAGGGTTTTTTGATAGAAATGATAGTTGGCCCTTGAAATATTGCATGTGAACCTCTCTTTCTTATTCCTTCAGCTCTAGATACTCTTGTTTGATTTTCTATGAAATTATGTGCCAAAATTCAGACAGCTGATTTTTCCTTTGCATCTTTTTATCTCCCCAACGTGTCTTCTTCAATTGACTTGATTTATTTAGGCTTAAATTAAGCTTTTTGAGATATTTTAGATTTGCATACAGTTATAAGAAATAATGCAGAGAAATATCATGTATCTGTTATCCAGTTTTCCCCAGTAGTGGTTCCTTGTAAAACTATTCTACTGTATCATAACCTGGACCCTGGCATTGATTCAGTAAAGATATAGAATATTTCCATCACCACAAGGGTCTCTCATGCTGCTTTTTAATAGATATACCTACTTTTCTCCCACTCCTTAATACAAGGCAACTATTCATTTGTTATCCATGTCTACAATTTTGTCACTTCAAGAAATGACAAAAAATGAAATAAATGAAATCATACAGTAGTTAATCTCTCAGGATTGGCTTTTCTCTCACTGAGCTTAATTTGCTGGAGATTCACCCAGGTTGATGAGTGTATCAGTAGTTTGCTCCTTTTTATTGTGAGTAATATCCCATGGTATGGATGGACCGCAGTTTGTTTACCCATTCACTATTGAAGACCATCTGGGCTGTTTACAGTTTGGGGGTATTACAAGTAAAGCTTCTATAAACATATATGTACAGGTTTTGTGTGAATATAAATTTTCCTTTTTCTGGGATACATGCCAAGAGTGAAATTACTGGATTCTATAATAATTGCATGTTTATTTTAAAAGATATTACCAAACTGTTTTCCAGAGTGGCTGTACCATATATGTGTGAGTGATCCCGTTTCTCATCCACGTTTGATGTTGTCACTATGTTTTGTTTTAGGCATCCTGAGAGGTGTATGTGATATTTCCTTTCAGTTTTGACTTTTTATTATTATTATTTTTGAGTTGGAGTCTTGCTGTTACCAGGCTGGAGAGCAGTGACATACTCACAGCCACCACAGCCTTGACCTGCTGGGCTCAGGCGATCTTTCTGCTTCAGCCTTCCAAGTAGCTGGAACTACAGGTGCATGCTACCGTGACTGGCTAATTTTTTTATTTATTGTAGAGACGAGGTCTCCCCATGTTGCCCAGGCTGGTCTTGAACCCCGGGGCTCAGGCAATCCTCTTGCCTTGACTTCTCAAAGTGCTGTGATTACAGGTGTGAGTCGCCCTGCCTGGCCTCAGTTTTAACTTGCATTTTCCTAGTGCTTGTGATGTTGAACATCTTTTCATGAACTTATTTGCTGTCTATGCATCCTTTTGGGTGAAATGTCTCTACATGCCTTAGTTTCTAATTCAATTTTTTAAAAAATTATTGAGTTTTTAAAGTTCTTTGTATATTTTAATACTATTTTTTTGTCAGATACGTGGTTTGCAAAGATTTTCCCAGTCTGCTGTTTATATTTCATTTTCTTAATAGGATCTTTCATAGAGCAAAAGCTTTTAATTTTGATAAAGTTCAGTTTCTTAATTTTTTCTTTTCTGGGTCATGCTTTTGTTGTCAAATAAAAGAATTCTTTGTCTAGCTCTGGATCTTGAGGATTTTATCTTTTTTTTCTTAAAATGTTGCAGTTTTATGTTTTACATCAAGTCCATGCTTCATTTTCAGATCATTTTTTTCCCCTAAGGGAAGTCCACTTGAGCCAACACCATTTGTTAAAAACGCTATCTTACCTTCGTTGAATAACTTCTGCACTTTTGTCAAAAATAAATTGGGCATATTTTTGCGGGTCTATTTCTGGGTTCTGCACTCTGTTCCATTTTTCTAAGTGTCTATCCTTCTGCAAATACTGCAGTCTTGATTACTGTGGCCATATAAGAAATCTTGAATAAGTAGACTAATTTGTCCCACTTTGCACTTTGTCAAGGTTGCTTGAGTTATTCTAGTTCCTTTGATTGCCATTATATTTTAGGATAATTTAATCTACATTTACAAAAAAATCTTGCTGGAATTTTGATGCAAATTACATTAAACTTATTTAGTTTAATTTGTATCAATTGACATATTTATTATGTGACTCTTTCAATCCATAAACATGGTATATCTTTCCACTTATTTATGTCTTATTTAATTTCTTTCAGCAGTATTTTATAGTATTCAGTACATGGTTCTGTACATGTATTGTTAGACTTACACCTCAGTATTGTCTGAGTGATTGTCAATAGTATTTATATTTTTAATTTCAGTGTCTGCATATTACTAGCATATAGAAATACAATGGATTTTTTTTGTTTATCTTCTATTATGATCTCATTATTCTATTACCTTTTCTAGAGTTTTTGTTTGTTTTATAGATTATATTATATTTTCTGCAAAATCATATAATCTACAGATAGAGACAGCTTTCTTTCTTTTTAATCCGGATGTCTTTGATTTTCTCTTCTTGTCTTTTTGCTTTGACTAAAACTTAACAGCAATTAGTTTAATAAGAGTAGTGATGGTGAATATCCTTGTAGTGTTTCTGATCTTAGAGAAGAAGCATTGACTTTTGCGCCATCAAATATAATAATAAGCCGGGCTTGGTGGCTCAGCCTGTAATCCCGCGCCTTTAGGAGGCTGAGGTGAGTGGATTGCCTGAGCCCACGGG
>NW_007059824.1:671009-688503 GCF_000164805.1 Carlito syrichta
AAGGATCGCCGGAGCCCAGCAGGCGAGGCTGTGGTGGCCGGGAGTGGCCACTGCACTCCAGTCTGGGTGACTGAGTGAGACTCCAACTCAAAAAAAGGAAAAAAAAAATAATAATAATGTTAGTTATAGGTGCTTTATATGTGCTTTTTATTGAGAAAACTTCCCTCTATTCCAATTTGTTTGAAAGTTTTAATATTTATTATAAACGAGTGTTGCATCTTTTCAATTTTTTTGGTGAATTAACTGATATGTAATTTTTCCTCTTTAGCCTGTGAATATGGGGGACTATCCTGATTTATTTATAAATACTGAACCATCCTTGCATCCCTGGAATAAATCTCACTTGGTATGCTGTACAGTTCTTTCAATATATTGCTGAATTCTATTTGCTAATACTTTGCTGAGGATTTTTTTGAGTGCGTATTTATGAGGGATAATGTTTTATAGTTTTCTTGTGATGTCTTTGTATGGTTTAGGCATTAGTGTAATACTAGATTCATATAAAGAATTGATAAGTGTTCCCTGTCTTCTATTTTCTAGATGATATTGTATAGAATTGGTGTCAATTCTTCCTTAAACATTTGGCAGAATTCTCCAATGAAATCACTTGGGCTGCAGATTTCTATTTGAGGAGTTTTAAAGTTATACATTGAATTTCCTTAATAGTTTTAAGGCTATTCAAATGACTTATTTCATATAGGATGAATTGTGGTAGTTTGTGTTTTCATGGAATTGGCCCGTTTCTCTAAGTTGTCAAATTTGTATGTGTAGAGTTTATTGTATTGCTTTATCTTTTTGATGTCTGTAGAGTTTGTGATGATATCCCTGCTTCATTTCTGATATTGGTAGTTTGTGTCTTTTAGTCAGTCCTGTTAGAGGTTTGTCAATTTTATTAATCTTATTAAAGAATGAAATCTTTGCTTCTTTTATTTTTTGTATTTTCTGTTTTTAATTTCATTGATTTCCACTCTTATCTTTTACTTTCTTCCTGTTGATTGCTTTGGATTGATTTTTCTTTTTTTTCTACATTCTTAAGGAGGTTACTTAGGTTGTTATTTCAGACTTTTTCTTCTTTCTAATGCATATACTTAGTACTATAAATTTTCCTCTCAGTACTGTTTTAGTTGTGTCCCACGAATTTTGACAAGTAATGTTTTCATTTTAGTTTAGTTCAATATATTTTAAAATTTGTCTTGATATTTTTTCTTTGAGTCATTGGTTATTTAGTTTTATTTTTAAGTGTCTGGAGATTTTCTTTTCTTTTCTTTTTTGTTATTGATTTCCAGTTAGATTCCATTTTGTTTAGCGAACACACTCTGTATAATTTCAATTCTTTTAAAATTGCTGAGGTTTATTTTTAATGACCTAGAATTTGGTCTATTTTGGTGTATGCTTTGTGGGCAATAAAAAATTATATAAATATTCTGCCATTTTGGGGTGCAATTTTCCATAAATATTGATTAGATATTATTGGGGGATATTTGGTTGGAGTTCATCTATATTTTTGCTTATTTTCTGTCAGATTTTTCTATTATTTGTTGAGAGAAGATCATTAAACTCTTCAACTATAATTGTGGATTTTTCTATTTCTCTTTTCAAGTCTATCTGTTCTTGCATTACATATTTTGCAGGTTTGTTGTTTGGTTCATGTACATTTAGAATTGCAGTGCCTTCCTTGTGCATTGACTTTTTTTATCATTACATAATATCTTTCTCAGTCTGGTAATTCTCTTTCCCTGGAGTCTACTTTATCTGATGTTAATATAGCTACTCTTACTTTTTCTAATGATTATGTGTATGTATTTTTTTATCCACTTACTTTTAATCTAAGTCATTATATTTGAACTGAGTTTCTTGCACTGTAGAGTTGGACCTTAATTTTTACTCCTCTCTGATAATCTCTCTATTTTAATTGATATATATGGTCATTTGCACTTTATGTAATTATTAATATGTTAGGGCTTATGTCTGTCATTTTAGTTTTTGTTTCCTGTTTATCTTGTTACCACTCCCTCCCTGTCTTCCTGTGGGTTACTAGAACATTTTTCAAATTATATTTTTGGTTATTTATAGTGTCTTTTAATGCATCTGATTGTATGGGTTTTTAAGTGATTGCTCTAGGTATTACATTATAAATATGTAGCTTACCACAGTTTACTGATGTCAATAGTCTGAGTGAAATGTAGAAATCTTTTCTCACTTTATGTACCTTTACCTTCTCTTATTTAGAATATGATCATTATAAATATTTCCTCTACATTGAGAATCACATTAAATAGTGGCATAATTTTTGCCTCAACAGTAGAAAACTCAAGAGGAGAAGGAAAATCTATTGTATTTGCCTATCCTTTTACTCTTTGGCATATTTTTTCTTCCTTCTTGATGTTCCAAGAGTCCTATATCCTTTTCTAGACAACTTTCTTTAGCCATTCTTTTAGAGTAGACCTCCTAAGCCAAATTCTCTTTCTCTCTTTTTTGCTCCCCTTTATTTGAAGTATCTTCATTTCCACTTCATTCCTGAAAGATATTTTCACTAGATGGAGGACTCGGGGTTGATAGTTCTTTTCATTCAGCACTTGAAAAAAATGTTGAGCCACTTTGATCTGGTCTGTATGATTTCTCTCCCTCCCTCCCTCCCTCCCTCCTTTCTTTCGAGACAGTGTTTCACTTTGTCACTTGGGCTGAAGTGCAGCAGCATGATCCCCGTCCACTCCAGCCTCCACTTCCTGGCCTCAGGTGATCTTTCCATCTCAGCCTCTCAAGTAGCTGGGACTAGAAGCATGCACCACTTCACCTGGCTTATTTTGAAACTTTTTGTAGAGATGAGGTCTCATTATGTTTCCTGGGCTGGTCTCGAACTCCTGGGCTCAAAAGATCCTCCTGCCTTGGCTTCCCAAAGTGCTAGGATTATAGGCATGAGCCACCATGCCTGACCAGGTCTGTAGGTGTGTATGATTTCTTGCTGTCATTTAAGAAGTTTTCCCTACAATATCTTTATTTGTTTTTAAGCTTTCGGAAATTTGACTATGATGTGTGTTGGTGTGACTACCCTTGGGTTTACCATTGTTAAAGTTTTCTCTGCTTCTCGAATCTGTAGGTTTGTGTCTTTGCCAAAATTGGGAAGTTGTCAATCATTACTTCTTTTGGTCCCACTTTTTTCTCTTCTTCTTTTGAAACTCTGATGATATGATATTAGATTTGTTTGTTATCCCAGGAAGCTCTGTTTGTTTTTCCCAGTATATATATTGGGTAATTTTTATTGTTTTATCTTCAAGTTCACTGATTTTTTTTTCCTCTGTCCTCTCCATTATGCCATTGAGCCCTTCTATGGAATTCAAGTTATTGTGTTTTTCAGTTCAAAATTTTGGTTTGTTTCTTCTTTGCATCTTCTATTTCTTTGCAAGACATTCTGTTTTTTTCACTTGTGCATAATTGCTCACTGAAGCATTTTTATGATGGCTGCTCTAAAACCTTTATCAGAGAATTCTCTCGCTCTCTGTCTTCTGATAAAGGACCTTGCTCTGTTGCTCAGGTTGGAGTTACTGCAGCTGTGAACTTCTGAGCTCGAGTGATCCTTCCACTTCAGCCTCCTGAGTAGCTGGGACTATAGATGTGTAACACCAAGTCTAGATAATTTTTTAAAGTTGTTTTGAAGAGACATGGTCTTGCTGTATGCCCAGGTTGGTCTCAAACTATCTTCAAGTGATCCTCCCATCTTGCTTGGCCTCCAAAAGCACTGGGATTACAGGTGTGAGCCACGGCACCCAGCCTTGTCAGATAATTCTAACACCTCTAGGTATTGGCATCTATTGATTAGCCTTTTTTCATTCACTTTGAGATCTTCCAGGTTCTTGGCACGATGAGCAACTTTTTAAAATTAAAACTTGGACATTTTGGGTGCCATGTTATGAGACTCTGGATCTTATTTAAATTATATATATATTAGATGATTTTTATGATGCAGCTCCAACAGGGAAAAGAGGGAGTTTGTCCACAAGTTATTGAGGGTAGAAATCCAGGATTCTCACTCAGTTCTGTTGACACCTGAGAGGAGTGGTTCCTCATAAACACTGAGTGGGATTAGAGATTCTGCCTTCACATTGGACCCCTACTGATAGGCTGGGAGGGGGAGGAGTATTTGATTATGGCCTCCACTGACCCTGTGGGGTAGAGCTTGCTAAGGTGGGAAAGAAAGTCCCATATTCCGATCTGGCCTTCTCTGACACCACCCTAGGGTGAGTGGTTTGGGGTGGTGGTCCCCCACTCATCCCTTGGTGGCGTGTGGGAGAGTGGGGTTATAGATTTTTCTGTGGTGTTTGGCTGGAGTAAAGCAGTTATTGTCTAGAGGTTTTCTGTCTTTCTAGGCTTCCCATTTGTTAGTCTTTTGGCTAACAAAGACGTTTATTGGGGTTTTTCCTCTTTTTTATCCGTGGCTGTTGGCATTTCTGGATTGCTAGCTTCCTAAGTTCTAAGTCTAGAATAGGAGGTAGCAAGAAAACTCAGGGACTTCACCACTGTGTCATTCCTATGATCTGAAATTCTATCTCATTTTCCCTCTTCTCTTCACCTTTCAGAGTTTCTTAGCTGGTCACATATATATTAATTCCAGGTTTTAGTTGTAGTTAATAGGGGGGACAGAGAAAAATGTATCTGCTCCAGTTTTCCAGTACCAGCTTTGTTTTAACTTTAAAAAACACACATATACTTTTTAAAAATTGTTAAAAATATACAGGCATGCGCTGAAAAAAAGTGCTGTTATGAAAGCCAAAGAATCCTGACGGGCAGGCTACACAATTTTCAGGTCCCAGTGCAAAATGAAAATTCAGGGACCCTTGTGTAAAATGTAAGGGGAAAAGTTGCCATTAGAGGTACTAAAATGTAGAGTGTTTTCCTTTCTTCTGCAGTGTCTTCCCTACTTGCCGTGGTGTTCTGATATTCAATATCATTCTAAGTACACATCTAAACAATTAGCATAAGTGGTAACATTTATCTTTATATTGTGCAATGTCAGTTTTAAATGTAAATGTAAGAATATTTAACTCATAAGTAAAATTACTAAAATTACACAATTCGTATTTATAACTCATATAGTCACAATTCATACATGTATAACTGCCTCAAACTAATTCAATTGTTTTTATTATTTTAAATTGCTACATAATGGTTGTACATATGAGGGGATTTCAAACAAGTTCATGCAAGATACATGTTATGAGAAAACTATGTATGAATTTCCAATTTTTTTTGTACTAAAATAAATGAGTACGAATTTGTTCTAGCATGTCTGAACAGGGTCTAGTTTGAGGCATTAAGAAGGCTAAGACACCCTAACTAAAATTAAAGCAAGAACTAACACCAAAATTATGGTGAAGTTTGGATGGCAAAATGGCAAAATCAATGATGCTTTATGAAAAGTTTATGGGGACAAAGCCCCGCAAAATCAGTACTTTGCAAATGGGTAGGCTGTTTAAAGAAGAGACAATATTGTAGATGAAGCCTGCAGAGATAGATCATCCATGTCAATTTATGAGGGAAAAAAATGCATCTTATTCATGCCCTAATTGAGGAGGACTGACAATTAATAGCACAAACAGTAGCCAACACCATAGACATCTCAACTGGTTCAGCTTACATAATTCTGACTGAAAAATTAAAGTTGAACAAACTTTCCACTCAATGGCTGCCAAAACCATTGCACCCAGATCAGCTACAGACAAGAGCGAAGCTTTCAATGGAAATTTTTTTTTTTTTTGAGTTGGAGTCTCACTCTGTCACCCAGACTGGAGTGCAGTGGCCGCTTCTGGCCACCGCAGCCTTGACCTGCTGGGCTCCGGTGATCCTTCCATCTCAGCCTTCCAAGTAGCTGGGATTACAGGTGCGCGTTACCACGCCCGGCTAATTTTTGATTTACTGTAGAGATGAGGTCTCACCAAGTTGCCCAGGCGGGTCTCGAACACGTGGGCTCAGGCAATCAATGGAAATTTTAAACAAGAGGGATCAAGAGCCTGAAACATTTCTTTGCAGAATTGTAACAGAAGGTGAAACATGGCTTTATCAGTATGATCTTGAAGAGAAAACACAATCAAAGCAAAAGGTGGACATGGTCTAGTCAAAGCAAAAGCAGACCAAGCAGGAGCAAAGGTCATGGCAATAGTTTTTTGAGATGCTCAAGGCATTTTGATTGTCGACTTTCTGGAGGGCCACAGAACAATAACATCTGCTTATTATGAGAATGTTTCAGAATAAATTAGTCAAACCTTCAGCAGATCCCCTTCCCCTGGAAGTCTTCATCTGAGAGTTCTTCTCCATCATGACAGTTCTCCTGTTCATTCTTATCACACAAGAGCAATTTTGTGAGAGTTTCAATGAGAAATAATTAAGCATTCACTTTACAGCCTTGATTTGGCTCCTTCTGACTCCTTTTTGTTTTTTAATCTGAAAAAATCTGTAAAATTCATATTGACATTACCAGTTAGTTTCTTGTGAGGGATTGGTGTCTCACAAGGCTCAGGGGACCCTGCAAGTTCTTGGCAGGAACACAGAACTCTGGAATTCCCCCCACTCACCTTCCCTACTGTGTCTGGATACTGCGGTGGACTATGGTGGTACAGGCAAGAATCTGACCAGTTCCAGCCAAGGCCAGTAGACTTTTTTTCTTCTTCTTGGTTCTAAGTGGTTATTATCACTCCCTTGAAGACTCGTGGGATGTGCTGCTGGACCTATTTCTCTCTGGGTGCTGAGGAAATTCTCGGCTGATTCTCTAGGTGAAACTGCAGTAGTTTAAAAAAAATTGGCACTTTAGTGATGTTGTTTTCCAGTCTTCTGATCTCCATGATATCTGGAGAGCAGTCTGCGATCATTCAAATTATAGATGTCTAAATAAAAGTGTAATATTTCACTTTTCTCTGGTTGTTTTTAAGATGATCTCTTTTCCCCTTGGGTTTAGTAGATTGATCATTAGGTAACCAGGAATGATTTTATTTAAATATTTTCTCTACTCTATAAAAAAGATACCTGCCCATGTATGTTTATTGCAGTGTTGTTCACAATAGCAAGAACCTGGAAGCAACCATGCTGTCCATCAAAAGAGGACTGGATTTTAAAAATGTGGTACATATACACGATGGAATACTACACAGCCGTAAAAAAGAACAAAATCATGAATTTTGCAGCAACCTGGATGGAACTAGAGTCTATAATACTGAGTGATCTCTCACAGAAACAAAGATCTAAGTATCACATGTTCTCACTCATATAGTGGACCTTGAACATCCAACATAACACTATAAGAAAATGACTGACAGTGGTGGGAAACTATGGGGGGGAGGGGAAGAGAAATGGGATTAACGGTAGTAAATATCTGTCTGGGGATGGGGCAACACCTCTTATCAACAAGGGTGCCTGAATGAAGCATATTTGTATACCTAACCCTTAACTGTACCCCACAATATCATGATAAAAAATATTGATTAAAAAATAAAAATAAAAACATAAAAAATAAATAAATATTTTCTGTTTCATGTTTGCTAAACATTAATTTTGCATATTCATGTATTTTACCAAATTTGGGGAGTTTTCAGACATTTCTCTTTATATAGTTTCTTCTTCTTGTTCCGTTCTCTATCTCTTCTATCTTTGAAATTGCTCTATGTGTCTTTGAGGCTCTATTCATCTTTTCTGTCTTATCCAGATTGGTTCATTTCCTCAAGTTCACTGATTCTTTTCTCTGTCATCTCCATTTTGCAAATAAGCCCGTTCAGTGAATCTATTTTATATATCTAATTTTTCAGCTAAAATATACTTTCTGGTTTTATTTGATCTCTGCTGAGATTTCTGATCTTTTCATTTATTTTGTGCAGATTTCATTTACCCAGTTGAACATAGATGTAATGGCTGCTTTAAAGTCCTTGTCTAATAATTCCAACATCTGGTTCTTCTTCGGACAGACCCCCAGTTGGTTATCCTTTTTCCTTGAGAATGGGCCACATTTTTCTGGTTCTTTGTATGTAAATTAATTTTGGATTGTATCTCAGACGTTTTGCATCATAGCAAACGTTATATTGTTTCAAATAGTGGATTTTGTTATATTGTTTCAAATAGTGTTAATGCTTTGTTTTATCAAGTAATTAGCATATAAGAGTCGTACTTCAAACTCTGTCTAGTCTGTAATGTGTGGAAATTCAGGTATCAGTTCAGACCGCCTCTAGTTTGCCCTGCACATACATGCTTCAGGGGAGCCAGACTTGGGCAGAGTTTACACACAGATTTTTGGATTCTTCTTCTTTGGTTTTCTTCTTTCTAAGGTATCCTACTCATTCGTTGGCAACTCTGGCTTCCCCAGTCTCTTTCTTTTAGTTTCTTCAGCAAGAATAATGATATGCTTTTCTATTGGAGTTTTTGCTGCCCAATACCACAATAGCAGCTGCTGCTACTCCCAGAGTAGAGCAACAAAACCTAAAAATAACCCCATGTTTGCCACTGCCCCCTGCCATTGATTACTCTTCAGAACCTCTAGGTAGTTGGTTTATCTTTCACTTAAATTGTTTTCCCAGAGTTTATAGTTGTCTTTTATAGAAGGATTGATTTGCTAGGTACTTTACTCCTTTACACCAGAAGAAGAAACTATGATGTTTTATTCTTCATGTGCTCATGACTTTTTGCTAATTTTTCACTTCACATTTTGGTATACATATCCATACATGAGATCGATGTAGAATTCTCTTTTTTGTGTGTGTACTGTTTTCAGTTTTTGATATTAATATTATAGATACTTTCATTAAAAGAATTTGAAAGTTTTTCTTCTTTTCCTAATGCTCTGGAATAGTTTAAACAGTACTGTAATAATCTGATCTTTACAAGTGGGATATAATGTCTCTGTAACACTATCTAGGCTGTGACTTTTTTGGTGGAGTGGACTATTTTATTTCTTTTTTGGAGATTGGTTTATTTTGACTTTCTATAACTCCTGAGTTTAATTATATATGGTAAGTTATGAATTTTTCAAAGATTATTCTTTTCTTCTAGGTCTGAAATCTGCATACATTGAGTTGCATAAATAGCTTCTTACATTAAAAATTATATATGAAGTTCTTTTTCTGGACCCACGTGTGTGTGTGTGTGTGTGTGTGTGTGTGAAGAATTTTAACTACAAATTCACTTAGCTTGATAAATGTAGGGTTATCAGTATAAATATTGTTTATTTCTTTTTGAGTGAGATTTGATAGTGTATGTCTTTCAAATAATTGTCCATTATTCTATGTTGTTCAATTTATTGGCATGAAATTGTTCACAATATTTTCTTATTTTTCTTTTAATGTCTGTATTTTTCTTTTAAAGTCATCGTCATGTTACTTCTCTCATTACCAATATTGGTAATTTGTGTCATCTTTGTGTCTTTTTCCCTTATGAATCTAGCTTGAGGTATGTCATTTTTGCTGATATTATCAAACAGCCAGCTTTTGATTTCATAATTTTCTCTATTCTTTTTCTGATTACTATTTCTGTTCTATTCTTTATTATCTTCTTTATCCCTCTTAGACTGGGTTGAATTTAATTTTCTTTTCTAGTATCTTAAGGTGGAAGATGAAGTCATTGATTTGAGGCATGTCATCTTTACTAATATGGTCTTTTAGTGGTATATATTTTCCCCTAAGCACTGCTTTAGTAACACCATATGGATTTTATCATGCAGTATTTTCATTCTCATTCAGTGAAAAATACTTTAAAGTTTATCTCTAGATTTATTTTTTGACCCATGGATTATTTAGACATGCTGTATTTAGTTTCCAAATATATAGGGATTTTCTAGTTATTTTTGTAATTTTGATTTCTAATGTAATTATCTGATCATAGCCAGAGGAAAAAAATCTTGTATTTCTTGAATTCTTTAAAATTTATTGAGACTCATTTTTTTATGACTCATAAGATGGTCTATCTTGGTAAATTTTCTTTGTGCAATTTGCCCAATTAGTGAGATAGAAATTGTTTCTCATCTCGTGTGGTACAGCTCACTTTGATGATGTTCCAACCAATGATGCAAAACTAAAATATACCATGGAGAAACTTAAGACAAATCCATATTAAGGTACATGCTATAAAATAACTGTCTTATCATATTCAAAATAGTAAAGTCCATGAAGTTCAAGGAAAGACAGAAATTGTTACAGATCAAAGGAGATAAAAGCATCTAAATCTGGAAGACAGAGATGGAAGAAAGATCACCTGAGCCCAGCAGTTCGAGCCTGTGGTGGCTGTGAGCATGCCACTGCACTCCAGCCTGGGTAACAGAGTGAGACTTCAACTCCAAAAAAAAAGCATCTAAATCTATCACAAGTTTCTGGATTATAATATTTTACAATAAAGACTATTATTGAGACAACTAAACTTGAATGAGATCTGAAGATGAGATGAGAGTAATATAGCAACATTAATTTTCTGACTTTGACCGCTGCATTGGGTTATGTTGGAGAATATCCTTATTATAGGCAATAATACATACAAAAGTCTTTAGTAATCAAGGAGCCTTTCAAATAATTTAGGGAAAAATTTGCTTTCTTGAGAATTTGAGATTATTTTCAATTTTTAAAAAAGATACATACAAAGAAAGAGGAAAATACAATCTACAGTCAAAAGAAAAATCAATTAATCAATAGAAACAAGTCCACAGGCAACCAGGGACTAAAATTAGCAAACAAGAATTTTAAAATGACTTTGATAATAAATGGACCTTGAACAATTATCATAACACTATAAGGAAGGAATTGGCAGTAGTGGGGAACTGACAGGAGAGTGAAGGTGGGATTGGCAGCAGTGGGAAACTGCCAGGAGAAGGTGGGGCACACCTCATCAACAAGAGTAATATAACAAATATTTGTATACTTAACCCTAAATTGTACCCCACATCTTCAAAATAAAGAATTTTTTTAAATGACTTTTATAATAGCTCTTCTCATTAATTTTCCAAAATTTGTCAAGAGCCGTAACAAATATAGAAAGCCCAGTGACTCTCTATCAAGATAAATACAGAGAAAACTACGTCCAGATAATTGATAGTCAAACTTCTGAAAACTGAAACTAGAAAAAAGTTCTTTTTTTTTGAGTTGGAGTCTCACTCTGTCACCCAGGCTAGAGGGAAGTGGTGTGATCATGGATCATTACTACTTTGACATTCTGGGCTCAGGTGATCCTTCAACTCAGCCTCCTTGGAAGCTGGGACTACAGGCATACACCACCATGCCCAACTAATTTTTTTTTATTTCTTATTTTTTATAGCAATGAAGTCTTACTATGTTGCCTAGGCTAATACTGAACTTCTGGACTGAAGCAATCCTCCCATCTTAGTTTCTCAAAGTGCTGGATAGGCGTGAGCCACTGCACCCAGCCTGTCTTTGTTTTAAGACATGAATAAATGGAATATAAAATGAGTTAGAAAGCTGTACTTGGTATTGCTTGATTTTAGACTGAAAATATTTAAAAGGTACATATGAAAGAAATCTTAGCATAAGGTAATCTTAATAAAGCTAATAGTAACCATTGTTTGAGTGTGTGCTACTGGGTGAACATTCTTCTAAGTACCTTACATGCATAAAACTCATTTAATAATCACAAGCCTTGACCTGCTGGGCTCAGGTGATCCTTCCGCCTCAGCCTTCCAAGTAGCTGGAACTACAGGCACATGCCACTATGCCCAGCTATTCGTTTGATTTATCATAGAGATGAGGTCTCACCACGTGGTTCAGCCTGGTCTTAAACCCGTGGGCTCAGGCAATCCTTTCACCTTGACCTCCAAAAGGGTGGGATTATAGGTGTGAGCCACTGTGCTTGGCCTAGAAAAAAGTTCTTAACATAAAAATGCATATTACATATAGAAGAACAATGATAAGAATTACAGCTGACTTCTTGTCATAAAAATTGAAAGCCAGAAGACAATAGAATAGTATCTTTAAATTGCTGAAAGAAATATATTATCAATCTTGGATTACATATCCAGTCAAGATGACTTTCAGGAATAAATGCAATTAAAAACACATTCAGTTAAATAAAAGCATTGAGAATTGTACAGCAGCATACCTGTACTCTAAGAAATGCTAAATGAATTTCTTCCAGCTGAAGGGAGATGCTTCTAGAAAGAATTTGAATCTATAGTAAGGATTGAAGAATATGGCACATGGGAAGCGTGTGGACAAATATAACACTATATTTTAATTTTCTTAAATTATTTAAAAGTTAATGAACTTTTTCAAGTAAAAGTAATAACATTGTATTGAGTTTATAATTTATGTAGAAATAGTATATATAACTATGACAGCATAGAAGATGGACTGTGGGAAAATGATTACATTTTTCAAGAATTCTAAATTATGTGTGAATGGTATATTATTTGAAGATACTAGTATGATAAAGTATTGTAATGCCAAAATTAATTACTAAAATAAAAAATACAATCAGGTATAATTAAAAAGCCAAAAGAGAAAGGATAATACTAAAAAACATTCAATTAACTTAAGACAGGAAAGGAGAAACAAAAGAATGAAGAACAGAGGGAATAGATAGAAAACAAATAGTAAGACAGTAGAATTAAAGCAAACCATATCAACAATTTTATTTAATAAAAGACTCAACATTCAATAAGAGTTTTTTCAGACTGAATAAAAAAAAGCAAAACACAGGTAAACATTCTTTATAAGAGAGATGTACCTTTAATATCAACACACTGATATTCAAGTAAAAAAGTGGAAAAATATATTTATGCAAACACCAAACAAAAGAAAACTGGTGTGGTTATATTAATATTAATAAAATTAATTTTGGTTAAAGTTATAATTGATTTTAGGAGAGAGAGTTACATTGACAAAGTAGACCAGAAGATAAAGTTAATAATGTGTTACAATCATACAGATAATGCTATAGACTGAATTGTGTTCCCTCAAAATTTATATGTTGAAGTTCTAACCATCGATATGATTGTATTTGGAATATGGCCTCTATGATGGTAATTAAAGTTCAGCGAGATCATAAGGGTGAGGCTAGTAGAACTGGTGTCTTTATAAGAAGAGGAATAGACATCAACTTCTTTCTTTCTTCGCATGAATAGAAGAAATGCCATGTCGAGAAGAAGGCTGCCATTTTCAAGCCAAGGAGAGAGGCCTCACCAGAAACCAAGCTTGGTGACTTTCCAGTCTCCAGAACTATAAGAAAATAAATATTTTTATTAAACCAGCCAATCTGTGGTATTTTGCTATAGCAGGCCAAGCTGACCAATACAGATGATAAATGTGTCAATTCATTAAGAAGAGATGTTAATTCTAAATGTGTATATATCTAATAATAGCAATTCAAAATGCATGAAGCAAAAATGATAGAACTAAAGGGAGAAATACACAATCATAGTTGAATCTTTTAACACCTACCACTCAATAATTGACAGTGTTTTTTCTGCTCTGGTCTTAGGAGTGGCTATTTCTGCAAGGAGCTCTGGTTTCTTTAGTACAGAATGTTATTTAGAAACTAAGGGATGCACTCAAGTTGTTGCTATTCCCAAGCCTTCTCAGTGTAGATAGGGAATCCACGAATTCATGTTTAAACAAACAAACTATATATACACATACACACCACATTCCAGCATTGTATCTACAATCATTTCTTAGACAGTTTGGGCTGCTATAACCAGATATCATAGATTAGATGGTTTAAACAAAATAAATTTATTTCTTACAATTCTAGAGGCAGACTAGGCTCGGTGGTTCAGCCTGTAATCCTAGCACTTTGGGAGACTGAGGTGAGTGGATTGACTGAGCCCACAGGTTTGAGACCAGTTTGGAAAACTTGGCAAGACCTAGTCTCTACAATAAATCAAATATTAGCTGGGCATGGTAGTGCTTGTCTGTAGTTCTGGCTACTTGGAAGGCTGAGGTGGAAGGCTCACTGGAGCCCAGCAGGTTTACGCTGGAGTGGCCGTGAGTGTGCCACTGCACTCCAACCTGGGCGACAGAGTGAGACTCCAACTCAAAAAAAAAACAACAAAAAAACCCAGACAATCAAAGTTCCAAGATCAAGGTGCAGATTTCATGTTTGGCAAAGGCCCTCTTCCTGGCTTGCAGATGACCACCTTCCTATTGTATCCCCACATGGTGGAGACAGCAAACTCTAGTCTCTTCTTATAAGACACTAATCCCATCTTGGGGCCTCCACCCTCATAGCCTCATCTGATCCAAACTATCTTCCAAAGCCTCCACCTTCTAATATAAGCCCATGGGGGCTTAGGGTTTCAACATGTGAATTTGTGGAGGGGTGGAGAACATAAACATGCCGTCCATAGAAGACATATACACAAACATACATTTATATTTATTTTTATGCCTTTATATATTGAAACTGAGTTCACACCAACATTTCTAATTTCACTTGATTTATTCTTTTTTTTTTTTTTTTTGCATTGGAGTCTTACTCTGTTGCCCAGACTGGAGTGCAGTGGCCGCTCCTGGCCACTGCAGCGTTGACCTGCTGGACTCCAGCAAACCTTCCGCCTCAGCCTTCCAAGTAGTTGGAACTACAGGCGTGCGCTCCTACGCCCGGCTCATTTTTGATTTATTGTAGAGATGAGGTCTCGCCAAGTTGCCCAGGCGGGTCTCGAACCCGCGGGCTCAGGCAATCCACTCGCCTCAGCCTCCCAAAGCACGGGATTACAGGCTGAACCACCGAGCCCGGCTGGCTTATTGTCATTTCTTCTTAGAGTTCCTACTCCCATCTCCAATAGTGAGAAACCTGGCTTTTGTTGTCCTTAGTATCATTGTGTATCAGTATTCACAGGGGATGAACAAGGAGTTCAAGACTTCCTTGGAAGCCGGGCTCGGTGGCTCAGCCTGTCATCCCGCGCCTTTGGGAGGCTGAGGTGAGTGGATGGCCTGAGCCCGCGGGTTCGAGACCCGCCTGGGCAGCCAGACCTCATCTCTACAATAAATCAAAAAATCAGCCGGGCGTGGTGGCGCATGCCTGTAATCCCGGCTACTGGGAAGGCTGAAGCAGAAGGATCGCCGGAGTCCAGCAGGTCGAGGCTGCGGTGGCCGGGAGCGGCCACTGCGCTCCAGTCTGGGCGACAGAGTGAGACTCCAACTCAGAAAAAAAAAAAAAAAAAAAACTTCCTTGGAAACCCAAATCCACAGATACTGAAGTACTTTATATAAAATGGAGGAGTATTTGCACATCCGCCCATATACTTTGAATCATCTCCAGATTACGATAATAATAAGCACGATGTAAATGCTCGGCAAATAGTGGTTATACTATTATTGCTTAGGGAATAATGACAAGAAAAAAGTCTGTCCACGTTCAGCACTGATGCAACCAGCTCTTTTTTCAAGTAGTTTTGATCCTGGGTTGAATCCAGGGATGCAAAACCCATAGATATGACGGACCACCGCATGTGAGCCATCTCCCTATAAGCCAGCAGCCTCATCACTGCAGTCCGTTTGCACAGACACCCTCCTCATCTTGCATGGGGCGTACTTAGAGGAATGAATTGCTCATGGTTTATCTGAAATTCGACTTTAGCAGGGAATCCCGTATTTTTATTTGCCAGACCTGTCAGCCCCGAAGGGCCATCCCGACTTCAGTGCTCCCACTGCGGTCCTGGAGGCCTTCAGGTGACCGTGCCACAGCCCATGTTCTTCTGCCCGGCCCTGCTGTGTCCCCTTCCTGGACCTCTAGACACCTTCAGTAACTTTCCGAGCCCCCCTCTCTACCTCAGTAGGCTTCCAGGCAACCAACCTGGCAGCCAGGCCTCTGTTTTCTTCTTTTCTTCCTAAGACCCCCGAGGTCCTGACCCACATCCGAGGAAATCCATCTCCTGGAGCAGCCTGGATCCTGGCCCCGGAGCCTGAGGTTTCTTTCAGAAGGGGGACCCTAGGGGGGAGAAGAGCTCAGGACGTCGGGCCTGCGGGCCACGAGAGGCTCCTGCCCACCAGGGGGCAGTCTTGGCCCACGCGTGAGCCGCACCGAGGCCCAGGCAGGGGCAGGGTGGGCTGCAGGAGGGCTCGCCTGGGCCAGGCTCCCGAGACTCCCAGCCCAAGGCCAAGTGCGAACCCTGCAGGCCTGAGCCCTGAGCCCAAGGCCAAGTGCGAAGGCCTGAGCCCCCGCGTGCACGGCCTGCGTGCACACGCCCACGTGCTCAGGTGTGTACGCAGGTGTTTGGTCGCTCTGCCATCCCAACCTCAGTTTTCTCATCTGTGGGAAAAGGGTTTTTTTTTTCCCCCTTCTCTCACAATTTTGTGTTCCTGTGTTTGAAACTGCTCACACGTGGGGTCCTCTCTTTGGAAATCTCTCTGCTTATTTACAAGAGGCAAGGATTCCAGGTCATTGATTTGAGGTGGGGGTGAGATTGGGGAGGAGGCGGGGAGGCTGGAGAGGTTTGGTGTTTTGCTCCCCAAAGTAATGCTCCTTAATCGTTTCCTAAACTTGGGCGCAGAAGTTTTGTTGAAAAAGAATTTGAGTCTTGAAGTCCTATGTGAAACCACCGGCGTTCTTGGTCGTGCTTCCCATCTGCGGGAATCTGGGCAGATCACTCATTCTTAGAACTGGTGGGACTTTCCAACTAATTGACAGAAAAATAAAAATAAGGAGTAAAGAGCTCTGGCCTTAGGGCCAACCTTCTTGATCCTCAAAAGCCTTAATTGCTGTGCCTCGGCGTCTCATCTGTAAAATGGGAATAATAACATAAGTTATGGTATTTTTATTATGATTATTAAATATCGGTTGAATGTTCTCCTCCTCTCAGCTCTGTCATAATGTGGCTCTGTGACCTTGGCCCTTCTCCTGGGATCTTTGCTTCTTCATCCGTAACAGGGAATGAAGCACACATGTTACATGGTTGCTGTGATAAACAGCTATTAATAAGATGTGTGTGGAGACACCTGGTACCTAGAAGGTACTTTCCTGGGTCTGCACCGCTCTCCAGTCACCACAATCTTCCTGCTTCCTAGGCCTCAGCAAGGTGACAGTGGTAAGTCAGCTGACCCCTCTTGGCAGAGACTTCTCCAGGACACCTGTCCTTAGGGGAAAGGGAGTTGGTATTCAGGAAGCTTAAGGGGAGATTGACTCACTTCCTGAAGGGCTATTTGCTACCCCTGTAATATCACCATGTGGCTTGCTGCTTCCTCTGCCTGTGGGTAAGAGGGTGGAGGTGGAGGGAGAATGGAGGTGTCTTGTCCTGTGCCCTGGAGGTCACCTCTTTGGAGCTGGGGACATGCCATCTGCTTCTGGGAGATAGGGCAGCTCATTTTCTGTTCTCCCCGTCCTTTTACTGCCACGGTCCCAAGCTCCTGTGTAGACAGCCTGCCCCTGTGGGAGCCCTGCAGCGGGGAACTGTGAGCATGACAGAGAGCAGGAATTGCCTTCTTTTCTGACTTTTAAAATGTTTTTTGGAAGCCTGAGCTCTTCGAGAGGTGCGTGCCTTTGAGGGAAGAGTCCCGGAGGCACAGCGCCCTCCCCCCCACCCCGG
>NW_007059824.1:688523-726117 GCF_000164805.1 Carlito syrichta
ACATTTCTTTCACATTTTACAATCCCTGAAACTCAAGAAAGATCCAACAACTGTTGTTGACCTGTCTTGGTGGAGTTGTCACGGCCTAGATATGAGCAAGCAAAAAGAGTTTCACGGTCAAAAATAGTAGGATGGATGTCAGTGGCCTGAGTAGCAAACTTGGACTCAATAGTAGAATACATTTTACACCTAGGAACAAGTGTTTTTGAGAAAGTCCCCCCCACCCCGGTGGTGCCCAGAATGGACAGGACTTCGGAGTGACTGGCTCTGTGGTGTGTGTAGGACTCGGTTTCTTCAGCACTGGTTGGCACAGAAGCAGCGGAGTCACTGGGCTTCTAGGGACCGTGCGGCCTTGGATCCGGTGTCACAGTGGGGACAAGTGGCCAATGACCATGCATGCGCCCACCCCTTTCTGTGATGCTAGTGAGAGAAAGATGGGTAGGTATCCCCTGAATGAGTGAGACTGAATTTCCTGCCTCCAGGTGGAATAGGCTCTCGGAGACAGATTTAATTTGATTTAAAGAAAATTTTTAAGATGGCATTTCGCATGCCCCTGAAATTGGAGGGCTTAATTTATAGTTACTATTTCTGGATTTTCCATAGCACCCACACAGAAACTTGCATACAGCAAGCGCTCACTAAGCCCCTCTCCTTACTCAGAGAATCTACATATTAAACCCTCTCTGGTGTTTAGGGCTTAAAGCAACGGACCTGGACTAGGAACCTCAGGGCCAGATCTCTGGACTGCAGGCACCTTGACATGGTACCTTAATAGCTCAGCCTTGGACGTGTTGTTTGACAAAGGTTTGCTGGAATGACTGACAGCAATGAAAGCCGCCATGTCTTAAGAGCTGACAACATCCTGGGCATGGTTCTAAGTCCTTGGCGTTTGTTATCTCATTAGCCCTCACACCTTTACGGCCTGCATTATATTATCTACATTTTGCAGATGAGAAAACTGAGACTCAGAGCAGTGGCAGCTCTAAGCTAGGTGGTTAGACTCCAGAGTTCCTCCCCTTAAGCACGTAGGACAGGTGACTGAATGACAAATGAAGTGAATACATAACTAATCACAGAAATAATAAAATAGTCAATTCATGGCATGGCAAGTTGTGATGAATTCCTTTCCTGCCTTTGACACCTGTCTTTGGTGACCCTTTCTTTTCTTTCTCCCCTTAGAACCTACCCAGAGAGACTAATTTCTGGCCCATTGGCTACAAGAGAGAGTGAGAGTCTTGTCTGTCCCTGCTGGACCCATTGGGGACTCTGGGACCTGACCCTGAGCTGGGAGGTTGGAGACCTGTTGTTGCCTTTTCTACCAAGGATGGACACAGACATTTTTTTCATTTTCTTTCACCAATGCCATTTTGTTAAAACAGAAAATCCTTGAGGAGTGAAGTCACATTTTCCATGCCCCTGAAAGCTCTGGAGAGTCGATGAGTATTATTGTAACCAGAGGAGACTGGGGACAAAGGAAACTTATAATTTTGTAAACAGAGGCTTGGGAGAGGCCTGCCTACAATGGCTTTCCAGGGGGAGAGGCAGAATTTGGAAAAAACCGAAGCCAGGGAACTCGTTGGACTGGCCAGCCTTGGGCCTAGCGCCCAGGCAGAGACTCTCCTGGGGACCGGGTGGGGGGTTCTGAGCCTCCCACCCCCTTCTCCAGTTACTGCCCCCCCCAGCCTCCCTGTGGTGTTTGCTGAACTCAAAGTTGGCCTGCTGAAGCATCAAGATCACTGGGCTTAGAGTTAAGCACCTGGGGTCCCAGTGCTGGCTCTGTCACCTCAGTTTCCTCATCTGCAAAATGGGCTGGTGAAGCGTCTGCCCCAAAGAGTCTTCCCTCATCCTGGTGATAGGGTTGGCTCCATTCTTGCCTGCCCAAAGTTTCCACCATTCATTCTTGCCTTCAGACCTGACTGCAGAGCTTGGAGATGTCTACTGACATATGCTGTCATTTTCCCAGGGACCCCGGAGGCCTTCCTCACCCCAAACAGAAGGATAGCTATAGCTAATATTGGATCCTTTGTGACTTCCCATCTATTGTATTTAATGCTCTCAATAAAGTTTTTTTTTTTTTCATCATATAAGCAGGGATTCCTCCAGCAACCTCTATATGTTAACTTTTTGTTTATTTTTAAAATTTATATTTTATTTTAAAGATGTGTGGTACAATTCAGGATTAGGTATACAAGTGGACACCATACAGGTAAAGTTTGGGCCTCCCTTTGGTCCCCACTTTGCCTGGTTTGAGATCAGTTTCCCTTATTGATGTTGTGTCCCTCCCACCCATCCCGGCAGTATCCCGCTACTGCCAATCCCTTTCTTATGGTATTATGGTAAATGTTCAGGGTCCGCTTCTCTGTGAGGACATGTGGAACTCTGTTCTTTGTTTCTGTGACAGACCGCTGAGTATGACAGACTCTAAATCCATAACAAACCTTCAAGGTGAGCACTGTGAGTGCCACTTCATGTCACAGATTAAGAACATGAGCAGAGGAGGAAGGAGCTGCCTGTACCCCTGTCTACCTGCAACCCCACATGTGTGCCTCTGGGTGGCTCTGCTGTGCAACTCTTGGCCAGAGTCTCCCAAATGTCATGTCTGAACCTGGAACACTTGACCTGAAGCATCAATGTCCTGGAGCACAGCTTCAGAAGCTCTGGATAGGAGGACCTCCAAGACTAATGAGATGCTTTCCTCACCATGAGACAGACCTCATTAAATCAGAGACAGGGAGGGAGGAACACACACGCACACACACACACACACACACACACACACACACACACACACACACACCCCGAGAGAGAGGCGGAGAGATAGAGAGACACTGAGAAACACAGAGACAGAAAGACACATGAGCACATGAGAGAGAAATACAGACAGACACCGAGAGGGAGAGAGACTGAATGAAAGAGAGAGACACAGAGATAGAGACACTGAGATAGAGGGAGAGAGAGAGAAAGACACTGAGACACACACAAATAAGAGGCAGGGACGGGCACTGTAACTGAGGTGGTTTTGCGTGAGCTAGTGCTTTGGAGGGAAGATGAACTGATCTGTGTGAGGGTTCTTAAAGCCGGGTGGGCCGGGCCACACTCCCCTGTGATGTGTGTTTCGACGCACAAGCTGAGGATGGAGATGCCCTTGCCTGGTGAGAGAGGAACGCTCACAGAGGACAAGGACTAGTCCTCACCTCCCTCTTGCATCATGAACAGCTTGGTCTGGTGAGGAGAAACCTGAGGGACAGCCTGGGGAATCTCAGCCACTTGCCTTGGGGGTGGGCAGCTTCGGGGTTTTGAGGCTAAGGAAAGGTAGGAGAACTGGGGCCAGAATTCGGGAAGTGAAGGGAGGCTGTGCTGCTCAGGGTGGACCCAGCCTGAGTGTAAATATACCCATTCCCTTCAGCCATTGTTTTCCCCAAATGCCTCACGTCCTGACTCCCAGCTGCGAACACCTAGCCCCATCTTGTCCAGAAGACCCAAAGCTCAGGAGCAGGAAGACATGAAGCCCTGCAGGAGAGATTTTTCTATTCTATTCTTCTTTTGATTCCTACCACCCTTGTCCAGGGCATTGTCTTCAGTGAAGCTTTTTTAAAAAAACCTCTTTATTTCTGTGTAACCCTATGAGAGCTCCATGGTGAGCAAGGGGAAGAAGCACCACCTGCTGCTTGGACCTCATCTGAAAGGTGCCGAAATGGGCCACCTGTCCCCAAACTTTTCTCCCATGCAGCCTGTCATAAAGCCTGACCACTGGGAAAAGACTTGAGGATGTTAAGGTGTGAAGACCCTAACCTTCCAGGGGAAGCCTCGGTCCCTCCAGGGTGGGGCTGAGAGGGCTGAGCCCTGGTGGCAGCACGTGGGCCACATTTGTCCCATACTCTTCAAGGAGCCTGAACACTGTGGAGTGGGGGTTGGAAGTTCCTGCTCTGGAGTCAGACTGTCTGGTTCTGCCATTGACCATCTAAAGAACCCAGGCCCCAGTTTCCTCCTCTATAAATGGGGCTCACCACAGTGTCTTCCCTAGAGGGTTTGAGACAAAGCACTCAGAGCCGAATCCATGCATGGATGGCAATACAAAACATCACCCAAAGTTAAGCCGCTCTCAGCCTCCTCCTCACTGTCGGACCCTCAGGCCTCTAACATGCTCAGGAGAACAGAGGGCTCCAAGGCTGGTGTAGTTCCCAGATGATTTGTCCAGAGAAACTTCTTCCGTGGAGCATTTAATGGGATTAGAGTTCCTCCAATCATATTCTGGGAAATAGTGCTAATCCAAACCCCTTATTTTTACAGTCTAAAGAGAAGTGGAAGTCCCCTTCCCCCAGATGCTGGGGCCAGCTGCGGTGCACAGTCAAGAGTCTGGACTCCAGCTGGGGGAGCCGCTGAACTTGGCCCCAGGATTGCACCAAGCGCATCCTGTTGTGTTCCCAGGACCCTCAGCCGTGTCTTTCCAGGGAATAGCAAAAGGCCCTGAGAGGCATGGGTGTGCTCTCCTTGTAAAGATGACCCTGCCGTGGATGCCAGGGCCTGCACCAATGAAGATGAGTTGTTGACAGCCGGTGAAAGTAGATATTAACATTAGGAGAGGGAAATTGGCTGGCTCCGGGGTCAAGGAAGGTAACCCTGGAGGAGTTTAGCTGCTCACCTCTTCCTCCCTGGAGCTAGGATGCTAGGGGAGTGGGGGGGCGTAGAGGTTTGATGGCACAAAGCAGAGCTGATTGGACCCTTGGGCATCGTCAGGTCCAGAGATTTGCACTAACTGTGTACTCTTCCCTTTCCAATGAAAGCTAAAACAGAGCCTCACTAGATTAAAAGAAAAGGAAGGCATTCTGGTTGAAATACTGAAATACGCATGGGGAGGGCCAAAGCATGCTGATCTGACTCCACCCCTCACTGTCACGGACAAGGGAGGGCATTCGCAGCCATGCTCTTGGCTCCTTTTCACTTTCCACGTGGGCTCTCTGTGTTATGGTTCCTGATCTCAGAGGGTTTGCTGGGGCCTGTCTGTCAGGGGTTACAGGCTCCTGAGGCTCAGGTCCTCAGCTATGTAGGCCAAAGCAAGGGTGCTGACTGGACCCTCTCTGTTCTCATCCCTTCCTAGCTTCTACGGTATACTCTTCTTTGCTTGACAGGAGGACTGACATGACTTTCAGCATTGTTTACCCACCTCTAGTCCCCAGGCTGGGGTCTGGAAGCTGGAGTCTCTCCTTCCTAGGTCTGTATCATGATCTCTGCATTGAACTCTAGGGGTGATGCCTACTCACCAGCCCCTCTGAAATTCCTCTTCTGCCTTTGGAAGATACTTCCAACACTCTAGCTGCCATCTTTTTTTTTTAGTAGATGACACTATTTTGAGTCCTTGTGAAAGGTGAAAGGAGAGGAGTCATGCTATTTGTTATGGTCCATGCCAAGGTCATCGGACCCTGAGGAGTTAGGCCATACAGGAGAGTTTCCTATATAGGAGGAAAGAACCAATGGAACATGACATGGGTGGTATGTGGCATTGCAGGTCCAAATCTCAGAGCCCTGAGGAGTTCTTTGGCTGCCCTGTGTGACTCCGGGGTCCTAAAGGCCAGGGCGGTTGTGCACTAAGTTCCCGCAGAGCCCAGAAGGACAGTGTGTATGTCAGATCTGCTCCTATGGAAAAGGCCAGGCTTTTGCCCTGTGGAGCCCGCAGGCGGCGGGACATGCATAGTCCTGTTTACCACCCATATGTCCTTTCCAGAGTGGATGCCAGCAGCTTGTGGAGGCTGTGGGCTCTCACTGGAAAGACAGCTCTGGGTCCAGGAAAGTTGATTTTCATCTCCTGAGATGCTTGCATGGGCCCCAGGCCAAACTCTGCTGAGGGCTGGCCACTGACTGGGAAATGTTCGGCTCCCCTGTCATTGTGGACTCCAGCAGCAGCCTCTGGGGAGGAGAAAATCTGCATGGAGGGCAGCATAGGCTAGCCATGCTGATGAGACAAAACAAAAGGGGGCGGGTTACTGGAGAGGGGACGGAGGGATGTTCCTGGGGCAAAAGCGCTGACGAGTGAATCTGACCCAGGAAGAGGAGGAGGCGGCAGGAAGGGGGAAGGAAAAGCAACGGAGCTATTGGTGGAGCCAAGGGGGGCACCGTTGTTCCTTCCCTGAAGGGGAAACCATGGAGAGCGACAGCTGGAACAGAAGCTGAGCTTGGAAGAAGACAATAATGGAACTCAATGCTTTGAGATTCAAGATGGCGGCACCAGAGAGGCTGACTCCACTTGGTAAGTGGAGAGGCCTCAGAACAGGCAGAGGAAATGCTCTGTTTGGACTTTGGCTCCATCTCCTGTGGGTTTTACTAAAATGCAAACACATAAGGCTCCTCTCTGTTTCATTCGTTGCTTCAATCCCTGCGTAAAATAGAGCCAGTACAGATTTGATCCTCAACATCAAAAAGAAGCATGTTGAATGATACATAATTTGCATATAAGAAAAGGAACATTATATGTATTAGGGCAAGAGCTAAAATTCCCTTCCAGATCTACTCTGGGGTCTCAGAAATGCTTGACAGGAAGTAGTTTGGGGAATATTTTGGGTCATGTCACTGCAGGAAGCAAACTAAGGGAAGCCTTTCTTGGGCAGGGAGAGAGGCAAGCAGAAGACTAAAAGAAGACTGTGCAGGAGGTGATCCAGGCTGGAAGACGGGGTCTAAGTGAGTGGACAGAAGGCCAGGATGGGAGCAGTTATCATACCAGGCGGCTTCAGCCTACTTCCTGGGGCTCTGGAGAAGCGATCCTTAGGATCCAGGTGGTCCAGCGCTGTCTGCACCCCGGCAGCAGGGCCTCAGGGCAAGAACAGGGACAAGGGCAAGGCAAGGGCTCTGGGGTTTTGAGGCTGGGTCTCCAAGCAGATTACCAAGACAGGGCTTGGGATGGGCCCGAGGCCGTGACCATGGTCCTGGGCCTCAGGACCTCAGGGTCTCAGGGCTGCAAGGGAAAAGGAAGCTGTATTCCAAGGGGAGAGGGTGAAACTCCTCCTCTCTCTTTGTTTCCTATAGGGATTCATGCTACGACTTGTGATCAGGTTAGGGGCAGGTGGGGATCCTGTGACTCTACTGTGGGAAGCTGACAGGGTCCTCCTACTGGGCATTCCAGCAGGTGTGGGGTGGACAGAACCAAGATAGAGAAGTCAGCTGTGCAGACGAGAAAGTTCAAAAAGGGCAGTGGTAGAGGTCCCGGACTGAGGCCTCTGTGTGACTGGAGATGCAGGCGCTCACTCTGGGACAGACTTGGAATTTTGTGCTCAGCTCAGAAAGAGCACACAGTCTTTCCGGGAACAAACAGTCCTTTCTGTGTGACAGGGTCACCAGCCTCAGGAAATGGCTGGGGAAAGGGATGAAGGAAGGAACTTGGGGACGTGACGTATTGGGCACCTGCAGGAGGAAGCAGGCGGCAGCAATCATATATTCTTAGGAAAAGAAAGTGACTTTCCAAGACCACAAGCAAGCGGTGCAGCCGGTGAGGACCTAGGTGGCCCATGAGCTTTCTGTTCCCCAAGGGCCCGGGCAGGAGAACTGGGGAGAAAGAGTCCCTCAGACGTTGTTGAAGAAGGAAACTAAATGGAGAATGAATGTGTATCCTGACCCTGATTCCAGGGGGGCAGCCGAGGAGAAGGCCGGGAAATTGGACTGCCAGGAACTCCAGCCTTGAGGAAGCCAGGCAGTTCTGAGCCTCTCTCAGGCATCTGAGGAAGCCGTGGATGAAGTTCATCCATCACTTTCTCAGAGGTGTGGAGAGCCCCAGCCCTTCCCAGAGTGAGGCAGGAAACCCCACTGTGGTGCTCCCAGAAGGGGTCCAGTATCTGTTTATGCTTATATTGGCTGAGGGGAATGAGGGATGGTCCAGCTAAGGGCCACTTGATGAGTCATCACCTCTAGAGTGTGTGAGGAAAAAGGAGGCCATCTGTGGAGGGTGGGTCCTTTACTTTCAGCCAGTGCCCGGGTCTTGGAATTCTCCCTGCCATATCTGAGAGAGCCAGAACATTTCATTATTCATGCCACAGACACTTACTGGACAAAGGAGCCTGCACTAGGCATGGGGTTAGGAGCTCTATACGTGCCGGTAAGCAATGGCAGGTGTGGTCTCTGCTGGCATGGAGCTTTCTGTCCTGTAGGAGAGAGGAGGGCTAATCAAGTAATCACAGACTTGGATCTGTGTTCTAAAAAATTCCAAGGTCAGGGAGGGTTTCCTTGGATAATAACATCTGAGATGGGATAGGAAGATTGATTAGATGAGGAAAGGTGGTGTGAGGAAGGATATGATTTTTCTGCTGGGGAAACAGCATGGACAAAGGCCCCGTGGCAGAAGGAACGTGATGTATTCAAGGAATATCTGAAGAGCAGAGAGCAGGGAGTCAAGGCTGGAGATGCAGACAAGGACCCAGACCAGGCAGGGTGAGTGTCAAGGCTTTGTCTTTATCTTAAGAGCAATGGGAAACCTCTGAGGGTTTTTAATCAGTGATGGTGGAGGGTGGGTGTTTAACATGATCAAATGTTTAAAAGCTTCATCTGTTCTGTGGAGATCATATTTGGGGATAGAGTGGATTTAAGGAGGCCGAACAGGAAGCTATGTAAGTCATCATGCAAGAGGTGACAATCTCTTAGAGCTGTGCAGACAGGGTGAGGTACAAGTTTGAGAAATAGAATAGCAAGTACTTATTTAGTATTTACTGTGTGCCAGGCACCATCCTGTGGGGTTTACATGAAGTGTTTAATCCTTACAATGTGGTAGGTACTGTTTTCCTCACTTAACCTTGAGGAAACAGGCCCAGGGACGTTTAATATTTGGAGGAGCAAGGGTTGAGACTGGGAGCCCATATTCCCAGCCATCATTCTCTGCTACCCAGTGGTCAGGACACAATGAGTTGAGAATTGAGGACCTGGTATTCGTTTAGGTATGAGGGCTGTTACCGTGGGAAAGGAGGTGTCCCAGACTCCTGGCTGGCTTCGTAGGTACCATTTACTCTAACAGGCACCAGTTAAATAGGACTGGGCTTGGGGGAGGAGTTTTTCAGTCTGACCTTGGACACTATAGTGGTTTAAAATTCTTTGATACATCTCTCTTCAAGAGGTGGTACTTGATTCTTCTCTCCTTCATTGTGAGCTGGATTTAGTAACTCACTTTTAATCAATTAAATACGGTTCAATTAAATACGGTGACAGTGACCCTGTATGACTTTATAAAAAAGCATCGTGGCTTCCATCTTGGTGACTCTTTCTTGGACCACTCACTATGGGAGAAGTCAGCTTCTCTGTTGTGAGAGTGCCACGTGGCAAAAAACTGAGGCTCCTTGCCAATAGTCGGCAGCAACTTGCCAGCGTGGGAGTGGAGTGGGCCATCTTGAAAGTGAATCTTCCAGCCTCAGTCAAGTCTTCAGATGATACAGCCCTGGCTGACATCTTGACTGCCACCCCATGAAAGAACTTGAATCGGAGCCACCTGGCTAAGCTGCTTCTGGATTCCTGGTCTTCAGAACCTGTGGGAGATAATAAATGTTGGCTACATGTTGGGGTAACTTGTCATGCGGTGATAGATAACTGATACAGATAACCAAGAGTTGATGCATTTGCTGTGACTTGGAATTAAAGTTTACGAGGTGACAGCATTTGGAGGGTGTTGAGCATATAGGATGACATGAGAAGTGACGAGAGGTCCACGCTGGGCTTGAATTTCTTCCCTTTAGTTGTCCTGTGAAGAGGGGTGAAGGCCCTGAAGGAGACTGGGAAGTTCAGTGGTTTTCATCCTGTGTTCTGCACTGTCTTTGGAGGTACTTCAGAGGATGGATGGAAGTCTGATGAACAGCTAGCCCTGCCAGGCTTCTGCTCTGATTCATTTGGAATGGTCCTACTTTCTTTTTAGCTAGGGGCTTGGTAAGATTCATATGGAGGAAGAGCATGGGTCTGATTCCAAAATATTGGAAACTACTAACTTAGTGAGACCCCTGTTGTTACAGATGAGGAAATTGACCTGCCCCAGGGCAGGTAGTTTTGGATACAGGTCTCCTAGTCCCAACCTAGTGTTCTTACCACTGGACTTTCTTGCCCCCAGCACCCTCCAGTGGGCCCTGGGGAAGAGATTTGGGGGCTACGCACAGAATGAGATGGATATTCCTATTCTTGGCATTCTACCTACTCCCTAACCGGGCATACACTAGGGGACAGTGACACTTCTCCAGTGGTCCATGCAGTGCCTAATCTGGGAAGGAGGCAGGAGAGATAAAAGCTCACTCCTGGCTCTGGTAAACTTGTGGCTTACCAAGATAAACACATTTTCCAAGCCTCAGTTTTCTCCACTGTACATTGGAAATGAGGAGTCCTCCTTCCTCACCAGGCTGCTGTGAGGGTCAAATGAAGTCGTAGAGGCCAAAGGGCTTGTCACCAATGACATGCTGTATAGATGGAACAGGTAGGTCACTGCTGGTGGGGAACTCAACCTCTTCAGGCGGCTTCCAGACAGAGTGGGGCCTTCGGGGCCCTGGAGACCCAGCAGTCCCTACATGGTATGAATCTCCTGTTAGAGCAAATCCAGGCCAACTGCTCTGAATGTTGGCACTGTCAAACTTTCAATAACCCGGGACCCCTGCCAGTCAGGATGCTCCCCCTGGGTCTGATTTGCAGTGCAAATTGACTCTTAGCTGTTCCAAATTCTCTTGGCTCTCAAGCACCCATCCTCCAGGCCCCCAGCCCCATCCCCCATGGCCTCCCAGTCTAATCTGGAATTGTAGATGCTAGAAATCAGTGACCCATCGTTTTGTAGGGGAGATGGAACGAGGTCCAAGAAAGTAAGTGGTTTGTTCATGATGATGCTGTGTCCCTTGCCGTTTTTCTTTGGAATGGTGCTCCTGGTCTGCAGTTTTCCACTTAATTGTGCTTCCTTGGTTCCCAGGACCCTCCCCAGTCTGCTCTTGACCATCTGGTTGATGACAATGGGACCACTGCTTTCATCTTTACCCGCTCACACTACCACTGGTTGGCTAATTTTCACTTGGCTGTGGAACCCTGCCCTAGCTTACGGCTTGTGCTTCCATAATGTCTCCCCTTCTAGTCTTAGGGTGGACAAGGACCTCTTAGAAGAGGAGGCAGCAAGCCCTGGCCTTGGGCCCCTCCCACCACGCCTGACTCTCCGGCCCTCCTACCCCCCTCAAGCCTCCAGGCTGTTTCTGAGGTTTGGAACCAGTCGAGAGTTTTCCCCTGACCCTCTATTTTCTTCCCCCTCTTCTCTTTAGTTGAACCCATTTGTAAGCGAAAAACCATTTGGAGTGTTGTGTTTGTTTTTTCCTTGTTCCACGGGAAATTACTCAGAATGTGTAAGTATGTGTTTTCCTTAGAAAATAGATTCCTTTACATTTTGGCTTTGTGGTTCCCAAGGCAAGTGGACCCACAGAAACCTAGGCTTCCCAGAGGGCTCCCCATCCAGGAGTCCTCTCGGCTGCAGAATTACACGCTTTCTTTATGCAGATCCAGGCCCCCTCAGCTCCTCCTGTCCCACAAGACTTTAGCCAGGAGGGCCAGACATCTCTCTGCCAGATTCTCCCTGATTCTCCACCTCCAGTTCCTCATTCCCTGTGATTAGGGATGACAAGGCATATCCAGGCATTTCCTCTCTGCTTTCCCCTGGGGCTAGAGATCCCTGTAACAGTGTCCAGCATAGATTTTTTTTTCTTTTTGAGTTGGAGTCTCACTCTGTCATCCAGACTGGAGTACAGTGGCTGCTCCTGGCCACTGTACTTGACCTGCTGGGCTCCGGTGATCCTTCCGCCTCAGCCTTCCAAGTAGCTGGAACTACAGGCGTGCGCTACCACGCCCGGCTAATTTTTGATTTATTGTAGAGATGAGGTCTTGCCAAGTTGCCCAGGTGGGTCTTGAACCCGCTGGCTCAGGCAATCCACTCACCTCGGCCTCCCAAAGCAGTGAGATTATAGGCTGAGCCACCGAGCCCAGCCCAGCATAGATTTTGAAGTTCACATCCTGGCTCTGCCTCTTGCTAGCTGGTGACATGAACAGACTACTTCACTTCTCTGTGTCATTTTTCCTCTCATAAAATGAGGATGTTCGTAGAATTTGCACAGAGGCTATTGGGAGGGTTAAGGGAGTTAATATGTGTAAGGTGGCTAGGACATTATCTGGCATGGACAACGCATCAATTCATGTTTTCTTTTATTCCTATGTGTGTCCCTGACATGTGCTCATTTTAGTCCTGGTTCTAGTCACAGTCTATTCCTCTGAAGGGGCAGAGGCAGACAGAGACAGGAGGGGGTGGGCATGACATCTTCTCACCACACTCCCCCATGCTGAGGAACCCCAGGGCTCCTTTCCTTGGGCTGGTCCTCTCACCCAGAGCTTCCTCCCGTCCTCTTCGAAAATTGCCTTCTGTTCAGGGCAGCATTAGTCACAAGAGCCAAAAGGTGGAAGCAACTCAGATGTCTGTCAGTGGATGAATGGATCGACAAAATGTGGTGTTTCCATACAAATGGAATATTATTCAACCTTGAAAAGGAATGAAATTCTGACATCTGCGACACACATGGATGAACTTGAAGACATTACGCTAAATGAAGTAAGCCAGATACCCAAGGGCAAGTATTGTGTGGGTCCATGTATATGCGGTATCTCGAGTGGTCAAGTTCAGTGATAGAAAGTATTAATAGAACAGGGATTACCCGGGGCCAGGGACAGGTGGGGAGTAGGAGGTTGTTATTTCATGCAAAGAGAGTTTCAGTTTGGGATAATGAAAACATTTCTGGAGATGTATGATGATCATGACTGCACCACAATGGGAATGCACTTAATGTCACTGAACCGTATACTCTTTTGTTTTATTTTACTTATTAATTTTTTATTTTAAAGACGTGGGGTGCAATTCGGGGTCAGGTATACAAATGTTCATTATGCAGGTGCCCTTGTTGATGAGGTGTGCCCCCCCCCACGTCCCCCTGCAGATTCCCACCACTGTCAATCCTTTTCCTATAGTATTATGATAATTGTTCAAGGTCCGCTTATGAGTGAGAACATGTGACACTTTGTTTAAGTCCAACTTGGATGGACTTAGCCTCTAAGTCCATCCAAGTTGCTGTGAAGTTCATAATTTTGTCCTTCTTTATGGTTGTATAATATTCCATTGTGTCTATGGACCACATTTAAAAAAACAATCCTGTCCTTTTTTGATGGGCAACACGGTTGGCTCCATGTTTTTTTCTATTGTGAACAATGCTGCAATAAACATGCATGTGCAGGTATCTATTTCATAGAGTGATTTGAGTTTCTCTGGGTATATTCCCAGGAGGAGGACTGTGGAGTCATATAGAGGGCTGATTTTTAGATCTTTTAGGAATCACCAAACTGCTTTCCACCGAGGTTGTATTAGTTTACACTCCCACCAATGATGTAGAAGTATTCCTTTTTCTCCACATCCTCTCCAGCATCTGTTGTTTTTTGAGTTATTGATGATGACCATCCTGACTGGAGTTAGGTGTGTACCGTATACTTAAAAATGGTTAAAATGGGCTGGGCATTGTGGCTCATACCTGTAATCTCAGCACTTTGGAGGCTGAGGCAGGAGGATCGCTTGAGCCCAGGAGACCAAGACCAGCCTAGGCAACATAGGGAGATCTCATCTCTACAAAAATAATAAATAAATAACCAGGTGTGGTGGCACATTCCCGTAGTCCCAGCTACTCAGGAGGTTGAAGTAGAAGGATCTCTTGAGCCTGGGAGGTCAAGGCCGTGGTGAGCCATGATTGTGTCACTGTACTCCAGCCTGAGTGACAGAGTGAGATCCTGACTAAATTTTTAAAAAATTGATTAAAATGGTAAATTTTTTATTTATCACAATAAAAATGCAGAAGTAAATAAAAACATATCAAAAACAGTCTTCCTTTTGGGACACACTGAGAGGGGAGGAGCATGCAGATGAATTTGTCTCCCTGGAGGAGCTTTGGGCAGAGAATAGATGCATGAACAATATGGGTATAGTGCAACCCATTACAGGCTTATTCTAGCCCTGAGAACTAATTCTTTGGGAGAACTAATTCTTTCAGGGGAAGCTAGAACGGTTGTCTGGACAGTGACATTTGAACTGGGTTTTGAAGGACAAGTAAGAGTTTGCAACTCAGGCTGATGGGAAAGAAGGAGGCATGGCTTGGACAGGGTGAATTAAGTAGCGCCGAGAGGCCTCAGCTCATCCAGTGTGGCTGGACTGTGGAAAGCTGGGCGATACTGAGAAGGGTGAGTGGGGCCAGGTTGTGTGGCCTCTGGGGGCCGTGGCAGGGCAGTTGATGCCCCTGAGGGTCTATGGTGGTTATGGCTGAAGTACAGGCCTCTCTTTTCAGATCCGAGGACACTGCTGTCCTGGGCCTAAAGGAATGTTTTTGTTTTTGTTTTTTAAATGGGGCATTTCCAGGCAGTAGGATAAGCTTGGGTCAGGGTGACATTTGGGGATATTCAGGTCCTTGTTATCTCTCGCCCCAAAGCTTGTCATGAACTCTCTGATGGTGGACCATGACTGCGCCAACCTGCAGTTTTTCCCCAAGAGGGGCACCCTGCTGTGGCAGCACTAGATGGCATGTGCACAGTGCTCTGGCAGGTGGGCATTGGCCTTCCACCCCCAGGGTCTTGGTAATGAGGATCTCAGACTTTCTAGGCCCCAGTTTCTGAATATGTAAAATGGATTTCCTTTGTGTGTGTGTGTGTGTGTGTGTGTGTGTGTGTGTGTGTGTGTGTCTCACTCTGTCGCCCAGGCTGGAGTGCAGCAGCACAATCATTGCTCATTGCAGCCTCAAACTCTTGCCTCAGGTGATCCTCCTACCTCAGTCTCCCAAGTAGCTGGGATGACAGGCATGTGTCACCACTTCTGGCTAAGTTTTGGATGTTTTTCATAGAGATGTGGTTTCGCTTTGTTTCCCAGGCAGGTCTCGAACTCCCGGGCTCAAGCGATGCTCCCACCTCGGCCACCCAGAGTGCTGGGATTGTAGGCATAAGCCACCAGGCCTGGCCAGTATATGGGATTTCTGTGCCTCAGTTGCCTCATAAGTGAAACAGGAGGAATTATATCTACTAGCTGCACCGATGGCAGCAACCTTGCCCACAGCATTGTGCTCTGTGTTCACCCAGCTGTTTCCTGGCTGCCGAATGGGTTGTATGTGGAACAGCCCTGAGTAACAGAGAACTCGCCTTATGGGGTGTTTCTGAGTGTCCCCAGGTGCAGACTCAGCCAGGGAGGCTAATACAAATCAGAGTGTGGCTGGAAGAAAAGCTCCTGACCTCAGCTTGGCTTCTGGAACTGGGCTTGCCAGTGAATTCCTAACTGGCCCACCCTATAGCTTTGAACCCTTAAGGAAAGCTCTTCCTTGGGCCGCCTCTCTGGGGGATCCCCAAGTTCCCAGGACCACAGCCTCGACAGGAAGCAAGCTCCATGTACAGAGCTGCATGATCTACACTGTCCCAGAGCTGGGGCCTGACTACTGGTCATGTGCGTGTGTCCCTCTGGGTCCCCCAGCACCTTACTTGCTCTCCGTGTATGACTGTGGATTCAGCTAGGACTAATTAGGCACTTCTGTGTGCCAGGTAGAGCGCCAGACCCTAAGGATACAGAGCCAGACGGTGCCTTGTTTCAAGGGGTTTTTGTTCTAGTGGTCAATGGTCCATTTTGAGCGCCAGGCCCTGAGCCACTATTTCATTGAACTCTGACAGCAGCCTAGCAGGTGCTGTTGGCTCTCACCCTTCTTTAGAGAAGCATTCTCTCGATGGGAAATGCCTGGGCCTATTCGGAGACACGAATGGAAGGCTTGGCGGTCCCGGTAATGAATAATTTCTCTCCAGTCTCCATCTGTTCCTAGGCCTGGCCAGTAAAATGGGATTTTCTATACCTCAGTTTCCTCATATGAAAATGGGACGGATTATACCTACTTAGTGCATTGCTGGCAGCAAACTTGCCCACAGCATTGTGCTTTGTGTTTACCTAGCTATTTCCTGGCTGCCGATTGGGTTGTGTGTGTTAAGACTCCGAATAACAGAGAACTTGCCCAATGGGGTGTTTCTGAGTGTCCCCAGATGCAGGCTCAAAAAAGACTTTGGGTCATTTGAGGGCCACCTCTGGGGTGAGTAAGGAGCCCTATAGACCCTTTGGTACCTCTTCCTGCAGCCCCAATGGCTTTCATAGCAGACCCAGTATGGTCAGACCCCAAGGGAAACTCAGCTCAGAGCCCTCAGGGATATCTCTGAAAGAAATGATGAGCTGTGTAGCCACAGAGGGCAGAAGCCAGAGACCACTGCTACTGAGGCTTTAGGGGTGGGAGGCCAGTGCCCATTTGCAAGGGCACCATGCACATGTCTGCCTGGTGCTGCAGCAGTGGGTGTCCACCTTGGGGGAAAACTGCAGCTTGGACCAGGCACTGCCAGGCCTCTGTGGGACAGATGTGCGGAAGCTGTGACGCCCTTCTCATGCCTAATTCCTCCCTTCTGTTTTTACTTGCTCTGCATCCTGCTAAATTCCCTTCCCAGGCTAAAAGTTTCCATCTCTGGGCTTGGCCCTAAAGCGAAATTCTTTGGAAACTTTCAGCTGAGTTCACTTAGCTATTGTTAAGTGGGAGAAGATGGCTGGGGGAGGAGACGATATGAGTTCAGCTTCCTTTTGATACTTTGAATGCAGTGCGGTGAGACCCAGAACTTTCCCCTTGGCTACTGGGGTCTCAGCTGGGGGAGGGAGGCAAGGTGTGTCACAGAGACAGCTTGGGGACAGGACTCCTAGTCCTGGCAAGAATGCGTCCTGCCCTTTGGCCTTGCTGGTTGAGTGCCTGTATCGCTTCAGAATCCACGTGTGAATGTCTAAAGCCAGATCTTTTAAATAAGTTATTTCTCAGGTTCTTTACACACAGTTCTGATGCCTGCCTTACTCTTATGATACACATTTTGCTTGTAGTACGTCCTGCTTCCCCGTGTGGAGGCAGCCATCAGTAGGTTCTAGTTTCTATAGCTTCCTGTGCGGCTCTGTCAGCCTCCAAATCATAATCAACCATGCAGCTGGACCACAGAAGTCTCAGGTTCGGCCTGATGGAAATTAGGCAGCTGTCCCGGAAGGAATGAGCTTTACTCGGCCTGCCCTTCCTCTCCTGTTTGTTTAGTTTTGCTCGTGTTCTGCGTCAGGGATGAGCTGGTTGGGAGAAAGATACGAAACTTAGATCCCGGATCTGCAAATGTTGTTTGGTTTGGGAAATTAAAAACAAAGCATTTGGTTTCTTTTAGTCCAATACTGTAATTTTTTAAAAAGAAAGATAGGTTATTGGGTCTGGATTTAGCCGATTTTTTTTTTTTACCCTAACATAAAAATGTTAAAACAAATCCAACAATTACAAGAAGGAAAAAAAAGTCTGTGAAATGGTCTCTGTGAATTAGTTCCTACTAACAGGGTCTACTGCAGGTGAGAGCTTTGAGATGCAGTTTAGATGAGCAAGGGATGGCAGGAGAGAAAGGGAGGTAGAGGCCAATATAGGATGTTTAGATCATCAGAAAGTTCCGTAGCCTCGACGTCATTTCTGGGACATGGCTGGAAACTGCCTAAAATGTGTAGGGAAAGAAGAAGGGGCTGTGAAGTCCTGCTTCCCAGGAGACCTTAAAAGCAGGAAGGCCCCCTGGTGTTGCTGGGATTTCTCAGTAGTCCTGCCTAGAGGCAGAGGGGTGGATGAAAGGCCTCTGTTCCATTAATGCACATAGGAGGATGGACCTGCCCATCTGACCCGTACATCAGATGACCAACCCCCTTCATCCCCTTCGCAAATTGCCTCTCTCTCCCTGGGTGTGGCCCAGCTCTTCTCTTCTCTTTCCTCTCCAACCCAGGATTAGGAAGCCGCTGTTCAGATTATTCCAGAGACCCTGACCCAGTGCTGTTTATGCCTCTTGGACGCTAAGAGGATAGGCATGGTGAGGCTCTGCTGAGTCACTCCTCTCATGCCACTTCCTCTAAGCTCCCTGTCTAGCTGTGCCCTTGTGAGTCTTGTCTACATGCGAACAGACATGAGTTCAAAGGGTGAGATCTAAATAGATGAGGGACAGACTGGGAAGGGGGAGATGCTTTGGGTTGGAGTGCCTCTCATTTATCCTGGAGGAGGGTTAGGGTTAGATTAGGATAGCTCCCTTTTGGCTGATCCTGAAGCTGTCAGTATTCATCATCACTACGAATTGAGCATCTGTTATGTGTAGGGCTCTGTACAATCTTCTGAAAGTATTAACCATATTTGCCAGCTATAGAAACTACGGTTCTTATCCAAAGTCACACACCTTGGGGAGTTGCAAAGCAGGAGTTGGAATCTATATTTGTCTGGCCTACTGTGCTCTTACCAGCATACAAAACCATCTCCTGGTGGCCAGTGGGCATGATCAATTGCCCGTAATTCCTGATGCTTGCTGATGTGTGCCTGGGCTGATGCTAAGTGCTTTACTTGGATTCTTCCACTCAGTGGGTGGTTGCCATATTCATGGCTCTGGTGGAGTGGACTGGCACTGAAGAGGTTCTCAGATCAGAGCTGTGTCTTCCCCCCTGGATTGCAGACCCCAGAAATCCTCTTGCCTTCTGGGCTACTGTTTGACTTCTGCAGGCCTGAGGCACTAGGCTTTGGTAGGCCCTTCCAATGAAAAAAAAAATGAAACATATTTTATGACTACCTCGGTATAAAAATGAATGTAATTCAGGCTGGATTCATGATTATATCTTCATTTATGCTATATTCATTTTTTTTCTTTTGACTTGGGAAGACACTGAAATGAAAACATTTTTGAGGGCCCCTAAAAATATCATGGGTTCTAGGCATTGCACCGTGTGCCCAGCATGCTGGAAGGAGTCCTGAGTGCCTTGTCTTGGGAATGACCCTGAACCCAGCCACCTCTGCTGCCCCTGACTTACAGCCCAAGCCCACTCCCCCAGCTACCCAGCTCCAAGCTGCAAAAAAATCAGGAACAACTCCGGCTACTCTTTCTCCACCCCTTCATCATCTCTCAAAATCCTTGTAAGCCTTGTAGATCAGTGGTCCCCAGCCTTTTTGGAATCAGGGACTGGTTTTGTAGGAGACAATTTTTCCATGGACCGGGGTGGGTGTATGGTTTTTGGATGATTCAAACACATCACATTTATGGTGTACTTTATTTCTATTATTATTGCATTGTAATATATAATGAAATAATTATATAACTCAACTAATGCAAAATCAGTGGGAGCCCTGAGCTTGTTTTCCTGCAGCTAGATGGTCCCATCTGGGGGTGATGGGAGACCCCGGAAATCCTCTTGTCGGCTGGGCTACTGTTTGACTTCTGCAGGCCTGAGGCACTAACCTTTTGTAGGCCCTTCCAATGAAGGAATGCTAGCATCATTGCCTCAGCACCACCTCAGATCATCTGGCACTAGATTCTCATAAGGAGTGTGCAACCTAGATCCCTCACATATGCAGTTTACAACAGACTTCATTCTCCTATGAGAATCTAATGCTGCCACTAATCTGACCGAAGATGGAGCTCAGGCGGTAATTCGAGCGATGGGGAGCAGTTGGTGATACAGAGGAAGCTTCACTCACTCACCTGCCGCCCATCTCCTGCTGTGTGGTTCGGTTCCTAACAGGCCACGGACAGATATTGGTCCCTGGCCCTGGGGTTGGGGGCCACTGTTGTAGACAATGAACACCCCAAAGAAGGTAATCCCTTTAGCCAGGCTTGGTGGCTCAGCCTATAATCCCGTGCTTTGGGAAGCTGAGGTGAGTGGATCGCCTGAGCCCGTGGGTTTGAGACCTGCCTGGGCAACTTGGTGAGACCTCATCTCTACAATAAATGAAAAAATTAGCCGGGCGTGGTAGCACGTGCCTATAGTTCCAGTTACTTAGAAGGCTGAGGTAGAAGGATCACTGGAGCCCAGCAGGTTGAGACTGCAGTGGCCTAGAGCAGCCACGGCACTCGTCTAGGCGACAGAGTGAGACTCCAACTCAAAAAAAAAAAAAAAAGAGAAGGCAATCCCTCTAGACCCTTCTGAGGTCCCTTAGGCCCCCTCCCCTTCTCCAGCACAACCTCTGTGGTTTCATCTCCTTCTCTTCACCTTTTGGAAACAGCTGACTTTTGGGAACTGCAGTGGCCTGGACAACTCACCCTACTGCCCAGGAAAGTCTCTCCTTCCTTCTCTCAGAGGAAGATTGGAGGCAGCTCTGGGACTGGCACTCCAACATCCACTGCCTCCCTCAGACTTTGTAGCCCACAGCAGTGAGCCTCCCGCCTCAAGGGGGAGGAGTATCTTCCCAGCCCAGCCCAGCCCTGAGGCTGGTAGGGCACAGGGTGGGAGGAGAATGGAGGGTCCAAGAGTATGCGGCTGAGTATTCACAAGTTGTAGGCAAAGCTGCAAACCTGTATGTTCTTTCCTTCCTCCTTGACAAAATACTGTTAACCAAACTGAATTGAAACCAGGTAAGAGGTAGCGAAGCATTCACGTTTATTTGGGGTCTTGGGAATTGTAATTTGGGAGACACGATACCCTTTATAACAACCCAGGAGATCAGTTTCTAACTGAAAACATCAGACTCAGAGTCCTGACTTGGAATACAGTGGAGCAGGGAGAACTGTCCCTGGCCTGGGCCCCTGCCCAGCCCTCTGCTTCTCCCTCCACACCCAGCCCTAACCTGGAGCTTCTGTGTGCACATGTCAGGTGGTGCTGGCTCTTGCAGCCCAGATTGGCCACTCCTTGGTGTATTGTGCTAGCACAATGGTTGGTTCCAATCTTGGAAGGAGGAAGCCTGTGCAGAGGCCCAAATAGGTACCTAGAGTGTCATGCAGTAGGAAGGACCGAGCTTTGGGCCAATATCTTTCCTTGGGCCCACAGAATCTTTGCCCTGTGGAGAACCCCAAGGCCTGAGGAAGGCTGGAGTGTGGCTCTAATAATGGTCCAGGCCAGGAGCCCTCTTGCCTAGCTCTGAGAGCGATGCTGCCCTCAGCCTCCGCTGTCTGGCTATATATTTAGATTTGCTGAATCAGTTTATGAGGGGTTTGTTCAGGTCTTAAAAGTGAGCTGCTGTGAAGGCATGTGGCAGTGGTGGCTCTTTGTTACACATGACTGACTCCCACAAGTTAGAAAGCAACAGAACACGTTATTAAAACCATTTACGAGTGACTTGAAGTTTTAAAAAAGCAAGTTGAAAAAGAGGCAAACCCCTAAGTACAATAAGGTAGCTTTCTCCCTAATATTGATGGCAGATGGAACATGTTGACAATTTCAAAACCAAAGTTTTATTAGGACATTTCTTGTGACATGTCCACTTAAGTCAAACCCTACAAGGGTCTGAATAACTCCCAAGTTTCACACCAACCCTCCGTGACTCTCTAAGTCAGACAAAGGCCATGAGTGCTGAGTGGTGAAAGTTGTTGCCTTTTAATCCACACTGAATTATTCGAATCAGAAAAATTCCTTTGCCGTTCTCACACTCCCATCTTCATTCTAAAATCGAAGCCTTCCGGCATCTTCAGCCCATATGGATGCAAAATGGAGAGAGTTCCAAGCTTCATGCTCAGCTTTTATCCTCCAGAGGAATTACTACCCAGTTGCCTTAACTGTTAATTCAGCAGTGAGGAATGAGTGCCTACCGTGTGCCTGGCACCTGGCTGGCACTCGGGATGCAATGGTGAATCAGACAGGTGTGGTCCTTGCCCTCATGGTGTTTACAGAATCCTCACTCTCCTGGCAAACCACTCAACTGCTTGGTCTTTAAACACAACAAAGCTTCTTTTAATAGCCAAGTTTCAACTTAGCAATACTGGTATAAGAGGATCTCAGCATCTGCTGTCTAGAAGGACACGTGTCCCTGGGCCCAAATTCTTTAGGCAATTGAAAGACTGAGAATGTCTACAGGGGAGCAGACTTGGCTGCCAACTCGCCCTGTCACTTGGGGAAAAAAAGTCATGTACTGTCTGAGACACAGTTCTCTGACTTGTCCAGCAGGAGGGCTGACCTAGAGGATGCCAAGCTCTCCTTCCACCCTGGCATTCTGTGGCACATATTTTAAAAATAGAAAATAAACAGTATCTTAAGCATAGGCCCTAGGTGACTTCACTTCGACGCTCACTTCGATGCTCACCTTGAACTGTCCCGCACCAGAGATGGTGTGGCTTATCCCTGTGAGCTGTCTCTGTCTGATCAAAATCTCTTACATTTTTGAACTGCTTTGGAAACCGCGGGTGGGATGTGTCCCAGCTGCTGGTGCTCTCTGGGATCTCTGGGATGTCCCAGACCCCTCTGGCTGGAGAACCAAGGCTAAGGCTTTTGTTCTTACATCTGTGTCTTACATCTGTGTCTTACATCTGTGTCATGCCCCGCCAGATGAATCCATTCATTGCACCAATATTTGAGAGCCCAGTAGTGGCAAGCATTATTCTAGTTATAGTAGGGAACATTGCAAAGCTTCTCACTCATGGAGTTTACATTCCAATGGGGAACAGGAACATGGAGGGGTAATTACACACACACACACACACACACACACACACACACACACACACACACAATTTGATAGGTAAGAGGAAAGCATGTAGCAGAGGGCTATTTTGGCTTGGGTCATCAGGGAGGCCTTTCTTTTTTTAAAGTTTTAAAATTTTATTTTAAAGATGTGATGTACAATTCAGGATTAGGTATACAGTGGTCATTGTATAGGTAAAGTTTGGGTTTCCCTTTGGTCCCCACTTTGCCTGGTTTGAGATCGGGTACCCTTACGGATGTTGTGTCTCCCCTGCCCTATGCCAGCAGTATCCCACTGTTACCAATCTCTTTCTTAGAGTATTATGGTAAATGTTCAGGGTCCACTTACCAGTGAGAACATGTGGTACTCTGTTCTTTGTTTCTGTGAAAGATCACTGAGTATGATAGACTTTAAATCCATTCAAGTGGCTGCAAACTTCCTGTTTGTCCTTCTTTATGGCTGTGTGATATTCTACTGTGTACATGTACATTTTTTTATCCAGCCCAGTTGGTGCCATGTTTTTGCCATTGTGAATAGTGCTGCAATAAACATGCATGTGCAGGTATCTTTTTTTGTAAAATGATTTGAGTTCCTCTGGGGATATTCCTAGTAGGGATATTCTGGGTCATATGGAAGGTCAATGTCTAGTTCTTTTAGAAATCACCACACTGTTTTCCAAAGAGGTTGCACTAGTTTGCATAGGGAGGTCTTTCTGAGGCACTGACTTAGAAAGACATGAGGGTGTGAGCCAAGAAGATATCCAGAGGAAGAGTGAAGAGAGAACTGCAGGAACAAAGGCCCTGGGGTGGGAGCTTGCCGGCTGGGCTCTGGGAACAGCAAAATGGCCAGTGTGACTGAGACTGGGGGTGACTAGGAGGATGGCAGGCAGGAGGCGTGAGGTCAGGTCACACAGGGGTATTATGAGCATAGATTTTTGTTTTATGTGTGATGGAAAGTCCTTAGGGGGTTTGAAGAAGGGAACACATATGATCTGATTTGGGTTTTAATAGGATCCTCTGGCAGCTGTGTGTGGAAGATCCTGAAGCAAAGCAGGAGAAGACAAGCAGGGAGCCGTGAGAAACCAGTCATGGGAGACCAGTGGGAGGTGACTATGGCTTGATCAGGGCGGAGGCGAGAGGTGCTTGGATTCAGGTATATGCGTGTAGGCACAGGCCATGCGTTAGTTACCTGAGGAGGTCTCGGGTACAGAGCAGGTCCTCAGGCGAGGGAAGGATGGAGAGTGGAGAGTGTGGTCCAGGTGACAGAGGGGTGAAGGATACTCACACAGCTCCGGCAAGCCCATGTCAGAGGCTCTCTGCTCTGCCCATACCTGTTTGCCTTGACCCATACGTCCTCTAAATACCCCGTGTTGGTCCATTTGTTGTTCAACCTGGCAGCTCCTACCCCTGGAGCGATTGTTTTGTCCCTACATGACCCCCTTCCTTCTTGGAACTGTGCTGTCCTTCTTTGGAGACCTGCCCCTCCTGCCTCCATAATCTTAATGCCTGTGTCACCTCAGATGTGCGGGGCCTTTTCTCTCTCCCAGGACCTCACGGCTGGCTCATGGACATGAATCATCAGCTGCTGTCACAGCCTCACGACTGCTAGTGGTTCTTATGGGATAAGTTCTGGGCTCCAATATCTCCTCGAAGACTCCTGCCATGGCGAACTTGCCAACCTGACCCTCAGAGTCCCTGCTTCTCCCCACTCTGGTCTCTGCCAGAGAACCATCAGCGGACCTCACTTTCTGCCTTCACTGAGGGCTGCCCCAAGATGCCCAGTGATGCAACAAACCAGCAGCATGGGGGAGAGTGTGCTTTGTGTAGACAGCCGTGGCCGATGAGAGACAGGAGACAGGAGGGATCCAGCAAATCAACTGGTCTCCCTTCCTCCCTCTGATGGAAGGTTCTCAGGCACAGTGATTAAGCCTAGGATGTGTGAAGATGTCACATGAATGACAAACTGGCTGTGTCCCTTCGTGAAGCTGGGAATGGCTTGGCAAGACATTCCTTGTATTTGCAACTTTCCCTCCTTTTCCTCACTCTCCTTGCCTTGAGAGTGTACCTCCTATAAGCCTCATCGCTTAAGGGGTGCCATGTCACTCTAGTAGGTTCTGTCTTTTGGCCATGGAAGTGGGCATTGACCCACGCTAGGCCAGTGGAAGCCCTCACCTGGTGTCTGTTAAATGGGAGCTAGAGAAAGAACAGTGGTCCTCTTCTGGCACTGTGCCCCGTGAAGACGTGAGTTGAGAGCTGCTGGGGTCATTTCCCAGGGAAAGAATGTGGAGAAGCCTCTCTGGGGGAGGAAGCTGGGCTGCACAGAGAACCAGAAGTGAGCAGTGCAGAGGGTTCTGGATCCAGCTGCCCCTGAGACCCAGCTGCACCCTCCTTTTCCCACTGTTTACTTCTGTGAAGCAACACATTCCTCCTCTTTCCTGGCTGGTTTGATTGAATTTCTGTCGTTCGCTGTATTAGTCGGGATCCAGAAAGAAAACAGAAACCATTCCTAGCATGTTACATAGAGAGAGTTGAATGTGGGGAATTGATGAGACAGAGATGGGAGAGCTGAGCAACCAGTCAGGAATGAATGACCTTGCAGCTTCCAACATTCCTACCTGGGGCTGGAGGGATAAGGGGGAGATGGCATTACCAGCAACCAGTCACCTGCGGAAGCTGAGACCATGGTTGACCTGTGTGGTGGGTGCTAGAACCACAAAACAGAGACTACCACTGCCTGGGAGGCTACCCAGGGCCACAAGAAAGGGACAGAAATAGTGTGATCTTCCTGCTCCTTTGACCATCTATCATACCTCCCGTTGGACAAAGCTATCCCAGAGTCAGCGGGTGAAGGTACCTGGGAAATGTAGTCTTCTGCCATATGAAGCAGGCCAGAAACGAGCTAGATTGCAGAGCAAGCGGTCAAATGACTAACTCACTGGCAGTTTGGGAGTCACTTTCTTCCATGGTGTCTGCTTTTGATTGTAAATCCGGAAAGCTGAGACTATCAGCCTGAAGCAGTGTCTGCAGCTCAACATTGCACGGTACCTCACTAGTTCATCACAAAGTTCCGGTGATGACAGTAGTGATGTTGACTATCCCTGAGAAGTCCTGCTCCCTTGGAGATATGAACTGATTCTCCCAGTACATGTTTCTTTTTCTGAGTTGGAGTCTCACTCCGTCGCCCAGGCAGGAGTGTAGTGGCACGCTCATAGCCACCTGCCCAAGTAGCTGGAATTACAGACATGTGCCACCACACCCAGCTACTTTTTTTCTGGATTTATTGTAGAAATGAGGTCTCGCCAAGTTGCCTGGGCTGATCTCGAACCCATCGGCTCAGGCAATCCTCTCACCTCGGCCTCCCAAAGTGCAGGGATTATAGGTGTGAGCCACCGTGCCCGGCCAGTATCTGTTTTAATGCCTTTCTGTCCACATTGGGGAATCCACAGGAAGTTGAGTTTATTACTTAAGGATTCAGTTGAGCCACCGAGAGAACCAGGTATAGCCTCAGAATGTCCACAGCTGATACTCTCCTGCCAGCATGGCTGCAGGAGGAGTCTCCTGAGTCCCAACGCAGTGGCTGGTCAGAGCTGTCGGAGAGGCTACCATAGAGGTGCTAAGCTTGCTAAGCTCTGCTGGGCGAACTTGAAGTTCTCCCTAGTGTCTGGTCTATTCCTTACCTCGTACTGTCAGGTCAGCTTTGGGAGACTTAGGACAGGATGGCCCCCTATTATCTAGAAGATAAGGCAGGATTTGAAAAAAAGAAAAAAGCGATATTTTAAAATTTGAACGGAGCAGGGACTCAGTGAGCTCTGATGATGTGGCAAAGCGGGGCAGGGATGGGGGTCATGTGAGGGATTTTCAGACTCCAGAGTGGCCGGAATGACTCACTGGAGGCTGTCCAGGCCGTGGGGTTTGAGGTCCAGTCGTGCTCACCAAGAAGTTCTTGGGAACCTAATGGGGACAATTTGGGGTTTTGCAGATCATCTGAACCGAGGTTGTTTCACATATGTTGTAGGGCACGCAGCTCTCTATATGTCTATATTTTAAAGTAAATAAAAGACTCCCTGAGCAAACCACATGGTATTGGATGGGCTCAGGCTCCCGTTCCGAAGCCTCGGCTTTCTGGCTTTACAGGAGCCTGTGGTGACCACTCCGGGCTGGGAGTCCGGTTGCTGGGTCAGCTTCTGGCGCCCGCTGAGGACTCTCTGTAGCTCCACTGGATGGGCTGCCTGTGGTGCCCGGGCCTCAGTTTTACTTTTCTGTGAAACAGACGGAAAACTGGGGCCATTGTGTGTTGTGAGGACAGATGACATTTTTGCACAGTGATATGGGTTGAATCGTGTCCCCTTAAATTCACATGTTGAAGTCCTAACCGTCAGTCCCCAGACTGGGTTCTCATTTGGAAACGGGATCTTTGTAGAGGCAGGCAAGGTAAAGTGAGTTCACTAGGGGTGGGCCCTAGTCCAGTATAACTGTTGTCCTCAGAAAAGGGGGACATTGGGAGGCAGATGCACACACAGAAGGAGGACGATGTGAAGATGGCCATTCATAAGTCAAGGAAAGAAGCCTGGAGCAAACTCTTCTCCTGGACTCCTCAGAAGGAGCCAGCCCTGCCAACCCTTGATTTTACACTTCCAGTCTCTAGCATTTGGAGACAATACATTTTGGTTGTTTAAGACACCCTGTCTGCAGTATTTTGTTATAGCAGTCCAAGCAAACGAACACACTTGGTCTCCTGTCTCTTTACTCACTGTGAAGATGTCAGGAGATTCCCTGTTTCCACCTCTCCCCCAAAATCACTCCTATGCCATCTTAACAAGCTCAGTTCAAAACTCTATATCATTCTCATCTAAAACATGTATTGTCATTGCATGCCTTCAACTCTTCAAGCTCCTATTCCCCTCAAGTTTAAAAGGAAAATGGTTCTTGGCATCAAGTGTTAACTGAAATCAGGGAGTGCATGTTCCTTAGGTGGGGTGGAGGGACAAGGAGGCCAGTGGAGAGGGAGTCAGTTGCCACTTTTCAAGGAATGTTGGTGGCAGAGGGGCCTTGATTAAAGGGGAGTTTTACATGAAGACAGAGCTGACTGATAAAATGATTCCCTAAGACCTTGCGAACTAGTTCTCAAATTTGGGTACATCTGTTTACCTGAAGAGTTTTAACATTTCTTCCACCCCCTTTTTTATGTTAACGTGTTATGCAGAATATCACAGCAAGCACTCTTGTACCTATAGGTATTGCTTAAATAAAACAGTACAAAGAGAGTTAGAAGTCCCTGGAGGCTGGGCACAGTGGCTCTTGTCTGTAATCCCAGCACTTTGGGAGGCCAACGAAGGAGGATTGCTCGAGGCCAGTAGTCTGAGACCAGCCTGGGCAACATAGTGAAAACCTGTCTCCAATAAAGTACGCCAAGTGTGATGGTATGTGCCTGTAGTCCTAGCTATTTGAAAGGCTGAGGTGGAAGGATGGTTTGATCCCAGGAAGTTGAGGCTGTAGTGAGCTATGATCTATGATTGCACCATTGCACTCCAACCTAGGATATAAAGCAAAACCTTGTCTAAAAAATAATGAAAAAATAAACCCCTGAATACTTTTCTCATATTTATCTTGGGAACTTTAAAAATCATGCAGATTTCCTAACCCACAGAGCTACTAAACCAGAATTACACAAGGTGGGGCCAAGGAATCTGTATTTCACAAGTTTTCCAGATGATTATCTGTGGCCAGAAGGGCAGGACTCTGCTGTGGGTGCTGAGCTTACATTCCGAGAGCCCCCAGACTCTCCACTGGGACCCAGCTCCAGGCACCGGGCACTTAGGGCTGCCCCCAGCCTAAGGGAGCATGTGTCGTGTTGCTCTCGACCTGCTGGGGCTGACTCTCAGTGATGAGCTAGGAAGGAGTGGGCTATTGGAACTGGGGGCAGTGGTTCAGGACGCGGGGACTGCTGGTAGCTAGAGCTGGGTGAGCATTTGTGGAGGAGAGAGAAGACAGATGGGGAGAAAGATCTGAGGCAGTAACTCCCAGAGGGCAGAGCATGGGAGACACCCTTGTATCAGGATCTGGGGAAAGGAGAATCAGCCTCCTCTCACTTCTGCTTATTTTTTTATTTTAAAGATGTGGGGTACAATTCAAGATTCCCCTTTTAGTGAGACAGTAAGTGACATCTAACCTCTTTTCCTGTTCTTCCCTAATTATGTGCTCATGAGCAAATCACCTCGAACCTTACTGCGAATGCTATCTTTCTTGATTTATCTGATAGCATGGTTATTAGAATCAAATTCACAGATGTTTCTGCAGGTACTTGGAAGCTTTAAAGGGTTCGGGCCTATCTGTCGTTTAATGTTAAAATTGAGTATCATCTCTGTCACACCACCCTGAATCCCACTCATTTCTGCTGGACCAGAAGTAATCACATTCTAGTTCCTCTTCCTCTCAAAAATCCCATCACAGACTCTTTTACACTTCAATTATTTGCTTTCAGGCTGTGAGCCCCATACAGACAGGATACGTATTTCATTCAGGGTGGAATCTCCAATGCCTGCTGTATCATGGGTGATAGGCAGTTGTGTTTTGCATTAACTGATGCAAACTTCAGGCGGAGTGTGGCACTGATCAGTCCCAGCGACCGGGCTGCAGAGCTATGCCTGGAGTGGGTCCAGGCATGGGTGGAGAAAGCACCGCTAGGACTTCTGGACCCACGGGAAGCCCCGTTTCCAGCTCAGCTTCACCCAACAGCACGACCCCCCTTCCACAAACCAGTTCGTTGTGACTCGAAGACAGCAGGCTTGACTTGCGTGCCCATTTCAACAGGCAAACCTATAATTTCAGGTCATGTCCGGTGCCATATGGAAGGAAGCTCAGGTTTCCCTAAGTGGAAACAGCATGCTCTGAAAGTAATTATGGGCCAGGAAGCATGTTCTGGAGTGAGACCCAGCATTTATGAGCAAAGGTTACCCTTCTTGCCTGGTGACAGAACAACCCAGAGAGGACATAATCAGTACCAGTTAACCCCAGTAGTATCCCAGGAGGGCTTGCATCGCTCTGGGAGCAGCAGGCCAGACTGTTACAGGGATATCTGCCAGGATCCTGAATGCCAGTGGACTCCCTGGGGTCACTCTTCTTCATGCTAGGCAGAAACAGAACATGACTGGCCCCTTTCTAGAGGTGGTGGGGCCTTAGACAATCACTTTCCCCCTTGGTGTCTGTATCATGAGGAGGCTGGTCTAGCTGACCTCTGAGCAATTAATTGTATGCTGGTAAAAGTTGACACTGACTGTTTGAAACATAATAATTAAAAAAAGCCCTCATGTGTGATGTCTGCTGATTTCTGTGGTGTAAATACTTCTACCGTGGCCGGTTTCAAACTGCAATGTGTTGTCACTGGATGCAGACTGGGGAAGAGACAAACAACACTTGACTGCTGAGAGCTGGTATGAGCTGTGTCAGCCAGTCCTAGCCCACCACTGCTTCAAAGTCTGACACCTGCACATTTCTTCCCACTGCTATTAGGATGAATGTTATCCAATTTCACCTGCTTCTGCAGACGCACTGTGGTATCTGTAACACATACACAGATATTCATCTCTACTTATACAGGTGTACCCAGCTACACAATTTGCTGGCTCCAGTCCAAAATAAATGCAGGCCCCTTGTTCACATAGCAGGAAAAAAAGTGCCATGAAAAGTACAAAAATATAAAGCTGCTTCTTTTCCTTCATGGTTTCTCATGGTGTTTTACATTTGCTATTTAATATTCTTCTAAGTAAATACATATTTAAAAATTGAACGATTACCACCAATTTTGCTGTTGTTCCTTAGATTCTGTAATGTAAATTTTTAAAAATTTATTTTAGATTCTGGGGTACCTGTGCAGTTCATTACATGGGTTAATTGAGTGATGCTGGGGTTTGGGCTTCTAATGGACCATTGCCTAAACAGTGAACACAGTACCCAATAGGTAATTTTTCATCCCTCGCCCGCTCCCTTCTTCTGGAATCCTCACTGTCTATGTTCCTTGTAATGCCAGTTTTAGAGGCAAATATAGAATCACTGAAAGTACACAACAGTATTTCGCAGCTCAGACACGACTGTGGAAACTCACAAAACAAAGTCTGTTGGCATTTCACATTTTTTTTTCTTTTTTTTTTTGAGTTGGGGTCTCACTTCGTCACCCAGACTGGAGTGCAGTGGCCACTCCTGACCACTGCAGCCTCGACCTGCTGGACTCCAGCGATCCTTCCGCCTCAGCCTTCCAAGTAGCTGGAACTACAGGCGTGTGCTACCACGCCCGGTTAATTTTTGACTTATTGTAGAGATGAGGTCTCACCAAGTTGCCCAGGCAGGTCTCGAACCGCAGGCTCAGGCAATCCACTCACCTCGGCCTCCCAAAGTGCTGGGATGACAGGCTGAGCCACTGAGCCCGGCTGATATTTCACTTCTTATTATGCATGCATCCTACCAACTCTCCCACCAGCTCATTGATGAGTAAAGTACTAAAAGGAAAAGGATCTAGAAATTGCCCCAACTTTCCTTTTCCTCAATGGCATCATTTCAGCAAAAAATAAATGGTTGGCTCATATAGGGAATCAACACAAGAAAGAAAGGATGCGATAGGACTGCTTGATTATTTATGTATCTAAAAACCATTTCCTTTTCTGTGTTCAAAGTGAGTTCTGGTTTGAGTGGAAAACGTCTTTTGGAGCCATGCCTCCCAAGTTACTCAGCTGTAGACATAACACATTTGCATCACACTTCTTTAAGGTTTGCTGGACAGCCATGTGTCCTGAGTCCACTGGAATTCTGTACTCATGGGGCACTGCAAGGGTTATATGTCTATGGGGTGGCCAGGAAGGGTGGGCATGTGTATTTCCGTATCTCCTCTGCTCACAGGCATGCCCATGTCCCATTGGATTTCATTTACAACACACCAAGATAAAATTATTAAAAATTTCAAGATGGTGACAGCAGAGATTCAAACCCAATATGGACCCCTTGAGCTCAGGAACCTGAGTGACTTCATGGGTGGCATCCAGGAAGCTGGACTTGGGAATACTATTGTTTATGTCTGAGTCTAGACTAGACATTGACAGTGCTCTACTACGTGTTAAATATTTTTCATATTCAGTCTTGTTTGGATATTTCTCTTTTTGATGACCCAGACTACTTTAAGAAACACACATTCATTGATCTCTCTAGTTTGTACTGAGGTGAACTGTGTCAAATTCAGCAAGAGGCATTACTGTGATTGGAATGCTGTGTCTCCCCAAACTATTCATGTGTTGAAATCCTAACCCTCAAGGTGATGATGTTACGAGATGGGACCTTTGGGAGATAAAATGGGCCCTCACCAAACATCAGATCTGCCGGTATCTTGATCTTGAATTTTCCAACATCCAGAACTGTGAAGAATAAGTTTATGTTGTTTATAAGCTGCCTGGTATAAAATATTTATTTTGGCAACCCCAAAAGACTAAAACAGGTGTCCTGGGGAAGAAGATGGGTGAGACCTGGCCCTGCCCTGTGGAACATCAAGTTCTGTTGAGTTGTCAAAACCATCTTGTGTGAAAATGAGAAGCAACAACACAGGATAAAACAAGAAAGAGTTAAGTTGTGAGAAAACATCTCTAAGTCAGTGGTTCTTGAACTTAGAGGTCCTCAGATCCCTTAAGCACTAGCTAAAAACCCAGAGTTATTGATGAGGTTCTGATTCACTTTGGGGTGGGAATCAGGGGAGCCCTTGGAAATTCTTATCCCACAACCGGTTTGTGTTTCTATGGTAGAGAGGGTCAACCCACTGAGTCTGAGAAGCACTGCTGCAAGGAAAGGCAATTTGAAAGGAAGGAGAGACCACAGGCCTAGCAGAGAGCAGGATTCAAGAATTGTTTGCTCCGTGAATGAAGGTGTGAACAAATTAAACAAGAATGAGGACGTGAGGAGCCTGGGGTCTTCTGGGAGAGGCTTTAGGAAGTGGTGCAAGTTGAGCTTCCCATTCAGTCCCATGCTCTATATCCAGCACTTAGGCCAGGCCAGGGAGTAGAGAGCCCTTATCCATGCTTGAGGTAGGAGAGGTTCTCAAGTCCTAGGACTCAGGGAACTTGAGGGCAGAGTTGGTGAGATCTCAGATCCTCCACCCTTCTCCCGGTCATGCTGGCTCCAAAGTGGCCCACGGTCCCCAGTGAGACTCCTTTCTGTATGTTAATCCAGCCAGGCTGTGTCAGGAGCTCTTAGGTATGGGGGAGAGTGGAGTGGGGAGCCTCAGTGTCTGAGGATGCAGCTGGTTTGAGGAGGAAGGTGCACTTTCCAGCTCTTTGGCTTCTCTTCCAGGTCTTCAGGGGAAGTACTCTTTGCCACTCCATCACCTGTTCCTGCATCTCAGCAGGGAGGTCAGGAGATAAATCCCCATAGGTTTGGCTGTCTGGGGCACAGAAATGCCACTTGGGTCAAATGCCTGCTCTCTGCTTTCCAGCTGGAAGGCTCCGCTCCCTTCTTGGAACTCCCAGAGCCTTTTATCTGTGCCTCTGCCTCTAAGACTCACTCTTGTCGTGGCCAACCTTGTGACTTGTTGGTTTTCTTCTGGTAAGTAGGGCCTGGATGATTTATCTCTGTGCACCTTTCTGCACATCCAGTGCTTATTTAGCACTGAGCTGTCTGGGCAGGCATTGCAACACACGGCGGTGGAAGGAAGACTGGAAGGTCTGTGTCCTGAGTGGCAGGGTGGGCTGCTGGGCTTGTGGGGCTTCCTGGGACAGGGCTTCGTGCACCAGGGTCTCGTGGTGCAGGGACCAATGCAACATCCCCAGGTGCTGTGGAGTGGAGGCCAGGAATGGTCTCGAGCAGGTCAGCTGTTTGCTGAGCTGTGCTGGCAGAGTTGTTGAGAGGCACATCCTGTCCCCGGTGGATCCCCAGATGGGAAAGGTTCCAGCCCTGGCAAAGGGTAGAGCAGAGACCACAGGAACAGGGGGCTATGATGAAACCGGAGCTGTTGTGGGGTCCTAACATGGCCAGCTGAGCCCCAGTTTTGTCATCTGTCAAATTAGAACAATAATTAGAAAACAGAAGAAGGATAGACAGGATGTGGTGGCTTCCTGTGTCCACTTTTAGTACCTACCAGCTCTTTCCTGGCTGGCTTTGCTGCAGGGCTTCCGGGGACCTATTGTACCTCCTTCCTCCACAGGGACCTGTCCAGCAAACCTCCCACAGCCCAGTCTCTCCCCTTCCCTTCCTTCTCTCCTTAATCAGAACTACAACAATAATAACAACTTGTATTTAATAGGCACTTTCTGTGTATGCCGCATTTACGAAGCTCTTTACATGTGTGAAATAATTTAATCCTCACGGCAACCCAAGGAGGTAAGCATGTCTATCACCCTCAGGCTCTAAATGAGGAGACGGAGGTTCAGCAAGCTAACTTGCCTGAAGTTGCACAGTTAGACAGCTGAAGAGCTGGATCTGAAAACAGGTTTGTCTGACGCTAATAGGGTTTGCGACATTAGCCACCATCCTCCACCAACTTCCTGACTATTTCTTCCGCTTGAGTTCTGGAGCTGCAGATCCCTGCTGGTGTCTGGCTGGTTAATTTTAAAGCTGTTGGGAGATAAGGGTCGGGCACTTAATGTGCTGGCCTTTGGCATTCTAACTGACCTCTTCAACTTGTGTCCTTGCTATAAGGAAAGGACCCTGTCATGCTAGAATGCAAAGCTGGGGATGAAATTCTGAGGGCTTGTGCTGTGAGATCAGTACCCATCACGTTGGCATCTCCGTTCTCCCTGGAGCAGCCCTGTTCCTCTTTGCCTCTATCTCTGAGCCCCATTCCCATGCCCTGGGTCTTGTGGTGGGGGCATGCAGGAGGCAGGCAGTTTTCCTTGACCTTGGGCTCCCAGCCAGATGCCACCTGAGACCTGTTCAAACTGCCTGTTGGCTTTGGGGACAGAGCCGAGTTGGGCAAAAGGCACCTGCCTGGAATCATCCAGACCCATGGAATCTTCTGGCTTCTTTGGTCACCAGATTCAGGCCTCCTCCAGCTGAGTGAGGAGAGGTCAGCAACCCTGTGGCTGAGAGAGTGGGGCCTTGGGGTTCCCATAACTGACCTCACAGGACAGCCCTTCTGACCCCCGGAAGCTGGTGAAGGTCACAGTTTACATGAGCCATTGGCTGGAGATGATGCTCTCATCACTCACCTTGCTGGAGGTCGTGCGGCTAACCATGTGGGCAGCAAGGCCAGCAGTCTTTGGTTGAGGTGTAATTGGTTGGGGACCCGCGTTTTCATCTGAGGGACGAGCTGGGTACTAAAGGGCAGGTCTTTCCAGTTCTTCGTGCCTGGGTTTTCTCATCTGCAAGGAGGGGACAATGCGCCTATTCCACTTACTCCTGCAGGGCTGCTGTGAACATACTTGAGAGATAAGAAGCACATGTTGATGAGTGGAAAGTGCCTAAAATGTAAATGAAGATAAATGAGGTAGCCAGTGGATATACAGGGCCGTGAATTAGACGCTGACGTGATCATCCAAGGATTTCTACCAAGAGCACAAGACGGCTTAATAGAAATGTATTGAAAACTTCGGTTATTAGTAAACACTGGTTATTAGTAAACAGTCATGATGCACAGACGGTAAGAGCACTCATTATCAGATTTGATTTCTAGCACACTCATGCTTCTATTGTAAAGGATAAGCACTTGTTTGTAAAGCTTATGTAAGGTATTAGGGCTTGATAAAAGGCTAACTTTTAGGTAGGTGATATAAAATAAAGGGTTGATGAAGTTTGGGCCCTGATAGAAATCAGCATACATTCTCATTTCCTCATGGACATTAAGTAAAGGACCTTGTAATAAATGCTTAGTCAACTGGAGGTCATGTGAAGGCATGTAGAGAGGGAATGAATGAACCCTGGGACCTCGCTAGGGCTGGTTTTGTGGGCTGTGGTCCCTCCACCCCACCCCGCCTTCATGTCCAGGTTAAGAATACCTGGTTGCAAATTAGTGCAACCTCTTTGGAAGACAGTGTGGCAATTTCCGAAAGAACTAGAAATTGACCTTCCATATGACCCAGCAATTCCCCTATTGGGAATATACCCAGAGAAACTCAAATCATTCTACAAAAAAGATACCTGCACACGTATGTTTGTTGCAGCTCTGTTCACAATAGCAAACACATGGAACCAACCGTGCTGCCCATCGAAGCTGGACTTGATAAAAATTGTGGTATATATACACAAGGGAATATTATGCAGCCATAAAGAAGGACAAACATGTGGGCTTCACAGCAACTTGGATGGATTTAGAGTCAATCATAGTCAGTGATCTATCACAGAAATAAAGAACAGAGTACCATATGTTCTCACTCATAAGCAGACCTTGAACAATTATCATAATACTATAAGAAAGGGATTGGTAGTAGTGGGCAACTGCCAGGGTGGGGCAGGGTAGGGATTGGCAGTTGAGGGAAACTGCTAGGGGAGAGAGGGGCATACCTCATCAACAAGAGTATCTGCATAATCATTTGTATACCTAACCCTGAATTGTACCCCACATCTTAAAAAAAAAAAGAACACCTGGCTTTCATGAATCATTTTCTTCTTTTTTTAAATTCAGCAAATATTTATTGACTGCCAGACTGATAAACAAGTAAAATAAAGCTGTTCTAAAAACAGTTTTGTTGAGGTATAATTGGCATACAACAAATTGTGCATTTTTAAGGTATACAATTTGATAAGTTTGACTCAGGTATATACCTATGAAACTATCACTGGAATCTAGATAATAAGCATATTTATTATCCTAAAAGTTTATCTGTGGCCCTTTGTAATCTTTCTCTCTTGGTTCTCTCTCCCGTGCAACCACTGATCTGCTTTATGTCTTTATAGATTAGTTTGAATTTCCTGGAATCTTATATGAATATGGAATAATGTACTATGCACGTGTTTGTCTGGCTTATTTCACTCAGCATTCTTATTTTGGGATTCTTCCAGATTGTAGTATGTATCAATAGTTCATTTCTTTTGGCTGCTGAGTAGTATTCCGTCATATGGATAGGCCAGCATTTTTTTATCCATTTATCTGTTAAGGGACATTTGGGTTATTTCAAGTGTTTGGCCATTACAAATAAGACTGCTATAAAAATTCGTGTGCAAGTCTTTGTAAACACATGGTCTTTTATTCCTCTCGGGTAAATATCTAAGAATGGAATGACTGAACCACACAGTAGGTGTTATATTTGACTTTGTTTTTGAATTGGAGTCTCACTCTGTCACCCAGACTGGAGTTCAGTGGCATGCTTATGGCCACACCAGTGTGGGATTTGCTGGGCTCCAGCGATCCTTCCACCTCAGCCTTCCAAGTAGCCAAAACTATAGGTGAGTGCTACCATACCTGGCTAATCTTTGATTTATTGTAGAGACAAGGTCTCGTCAAGTTGCCTGGGCTGATCTCAAACTCATGGGCTCAGTCAATCAATCCACTTGCCTTAGCCTCCCAAAGTGCTGGGATTATAGTCTGAGCCGAGCTCGGCCATGTTTGACTTTTTTAAGTAACTGCCAAACTGCTTTCCAAAATGCATGTCCTGTTTGGCAATCCCACCGGCAGTGTTCCAGTTCCTCCACACCCTCACCAACACTAAACATGGTCAGTTCTTTCACTTTTAGCTATGTTAATAGCTGTTCAGTGGTTTGGCATTGTGATTTTAATTTGCTCTTTCCTAATGACTAATGATGTTGAATGTCTTTCTACATGCTTATTTGCCATCCTATCTTCTTTGGGGAAATATTTTGCCTGTTTTCTTTATGGAATTGCTATTTTTCTTATTCATGAGTTTTGAGAGTTCCCTTTTTAGATCTGAATACAAGCCCTTATCAGATATAAAATTTGAAAATATGTTCTCATAGTCTGTGCCTTGTCTTTTCATTCTGATTTGGAAGAGCAGATGTTTTTAATTTTGATGAAGTCCATTATCACTTCCACTTTGAGTATCACATTTAAGAAATCACAAAGGACTTTTTTCTATGTTTTCTACATGTATATTTTTATATTTTATATTTAGGTCTATGATTCATTTGTATTATTATTATTATTATTATTATTATTATTATTTTTGAGTTGAAGTCTCACTCTGTCAA
>NW_007059824.1:726137-727964 GCF_000164805.1 Carlito syrichta
AGTGCAGTGGCACACTCACAGCCACTGCAGCCTTGACCTGCTGGACTCAGGTGATCCTTCCACCTCAGCCTTTTAAGTAGCTGGAACTACAGGTGTGCACTACCACACCCTAATTTTTTGATTTATTGTAGAGACAAGGTCTTGCCAAGATGCCCAGGCTGGTCTTGAACCCCTGGGCTCAGGCAATCCTCTTGTCTTCACCTCCCAAAGTGCTGGGATTACAGACGTGAGCCACTGCTTCCAGCTGAGTTAATTTTGTAATTTGGTGTGAGTTACTGTTTCTGGTGCTCTTCATTTTTTTGTGTAGATTCATAATTCCATCTGGTTTTATTTTCTTTTTGCCTAAAGGGTTTTTTTAAAAAAAACATTTCTTCTAGTGTAGGTCTGCTGGTGATAGATTCTTCTGGTTTTTTATGCCTGAAAACATCTTTATTTCACATTTTTTGAAGAAAGATATTTTTACTAGGTATAGAATTCCAGCTCACTGTTTTTTCTTTCAATACTTTAAAAATGTTGTTCCACTCCTTCTCATATGTACTGTTTAAGATAAGACATCTGCTATATTTACCTTGGTTCCTTTGTTCATAATGTGTCTTTTTCTCTCACTGCTTTTAAGATTCTGTCTTTATCACAGGCTTTGAGCAATTTGATTATATGGTGTGATATCCCTCTTATTTCTTTTTCTTGGCACTCACTGTGCTTTCTGGATTTGTGGGTGTATAGTTTTCATTAAATTTAGAAAAAGAGTTTAGCCAGCATTTCTTCAAATAATATTTTGGTCCCTTCCCCCTACCCAAATTTGATGACTCCAATTACACATATATTAGGCTGCTTTAAGTTGTCCCCATAGCTCAATTATATTTTTTTCCCCTAAAATTATCGTTTCTATGTGTCCTCATGGACAATTCCTATTGCTGTGTCAGTTTCAAGTTGGTTTGGGGAGATCAATTTGTCTTCTAATATGGGTCATTTTTCTGCTCTTTGGAGTACTTGGTGACTTTTGATTGATGTCATTGGAAGTCAGTTCTTCACTGGAATCTTTGAACTAACAGTACGGAGTTTGGAATCTAGTAGTCAGAATGGCGAATCTAGTCCGTGGATGTGTTTTGCTTGGCCTGCACAGTGTTTAAAAAAAAAAATTCAGATGTTTTCCAAACTTAAAAATGGAGGGATTGCATGCAAAACCATGAATTTTCTTAAATATTTTTTTAAAAATCAGGGTCGTCTGACAGCATGGCTGCCAGTCCTGCTGGGACCAGTCAGCTAGAGAGTGACCACCATCCTTAGACGGCACTGTGGGTTGAATGTGTTCCCCAGATTTCATGTACTGTAAACTTAATCTTCAGTGCAACAGTGCTGAGAGGCAGGACCTTTAAGGGGTGATTAGGTCATGAGGGCTCTGCTCACATGAATGGATGTTATCTTGAGAGTGGGTTTCTTATGAAAGAATGACTTTCGCCTCCTTCTCTCTCTCTCTTCCTCTCCTCTTTTTCCTTCTCTCCCTTCCCCCATGGGAAGGCCCTCTTGCTGTGTCAAAATGTGAGCTTTCCAGCCTTCAGAATCATGATCCATTTATTATAAATTACCCAGTCTGTGGTATTCTGCTACAGTGACAAAAAACAAAGACAGAGAGAGTGGGAGATTGCTCCCCCCTGTCATATTTACGTCACCTAACAGGCTCCGGTAGGCATTTTCGTCTGAGGACCCAACTGTCTAAGATCAGTTTTCCAGATGCAGCCTATAGATAAGTGTAGTGTGCAAGTGACTTTTTTTTTTTTTTTTTAACAAAGTGCTCCCACAAGAAATTCAAAAGGGAGTGGGGCATTC
>NW_007059824.1:728798-745347 GCF_000164805.1 Carlito syrichta
CTTCTTCCAGTTCTCTGGAGAAATCGCACAGCCTGCTGCTATTGCTCCAGATTCCTTCAAGTGCTACCATCAGAAGATTCAAACCCATGTCCTTCCCATCTGTGCCTGGGGAGGAGCAGGCTTGTGCCCCCAGCTGTGGAGGAGTCCTGTGTCCGGGCACCTTTCCTCTGACTTACTGGGTCTCTCTGACCTTTCCCTCAGTCTTCGGATCTTCAATTTCCCCCATGTGAGCTGAAACCCGCCAGGCAGGAAACAAGCGGCTGAGGACTGGTCGTCACGGGTACCCAAGGAGGAGGCAAAGCAGGGAAGTGAAGAAACAAAAAGCTCTTTGCTAGGCCACTCCACCTCTCCTAAGTCTTGGAGACATGTATAAATTGCAAACCTTCCTTTTGGGATGCGAAGCTATGAAGGAATGGGTTGTGTCAGAAACACAAGGACAGATTCGGCTGGTGGGTGGGGCCCGGAGCAGAGGCCACTGGTGGTGGTCAGGGTGGGGGTGATACTCTGGTCCTTGTTCAGCTTTGGATCTGCTGCTGTGAGCTCAGGATTAGAGGAGGGATAAAGAGAAGAGAGGAAGGGTAGAAAGGAAGAAGCAAGCAAGAGAGGGAGAGAAAGGAGCGAGAAAAGCCATGGAGGGGGTGAAAGAGACAGAGAGATAAAGAAACCAGAAAGAAGAGGGAACGAGCAAAGGGGAAAGAGACAGAGAGGAGAATGGCGACGTGTGTGTGTGTGTGTGTGTGTGTGTGTGTGTGTGTGTGTCTGTGTGTGTGACTGCTGCCCAAGGGTGCTCTGGTTTGGAAACTCGAGGGGCGTTGCAATTCTGGAGTGTGGTGGAAAGGCCTCAGGGTCTCAAGCAGCGAACGACAGGCCCGTGCCAGGCCATAATAACAGTCTCTCAGTGGCTCTAACCCGCTCTGGCCTCTCAACTCCCAGGAACACTAAATTCACACAGGCGCAAAATGCAGGCCTCCTTCAGGCCGCGCAGCCTAATAGCTACCGTCGTGTTTGCACTGCACCCGCAAGCATCACGGGCAATTAAGAAAGTCGCCCATTGCCATCGTGGGCTGCCATTTATGGGTTGGAGCCTGGAGCCCCTCCAGGCCAGTCAGCCCTCTGATGAGACACAAATGAGCGGGGGAGGAGTGTTGCTTCCCGGGGAGAAGAACCCCTGCCATTAGCTGGCAGATCCCAAAGGGAGGCTGACAAAGGCTGCTGTGGGCTTGCCGAAAGGCAGGAGGAGATGGGGCAGACCAGGGGCCCCGCTTGCTGGGACGGACACGTGCACACGCAGGCTCGCCTTCTCACTTGCTTGCCCACACGTGCGGCCCTACCTCGAACACAGACCACCACAGACATGTGTGGAGCATTCAGACACCCATGGGCACACATAGGCACGACAACTTTATGCACATGTTTTGGCCAACATGTGTGCACGGTCACGGGCTCACACAGGCATTTGCCCGAAGTGTACGTATTAAGGATATATGTATTTATGTGAACCCATGCTCACACACGGGCTGGCACACTCCCAGATGCAAACATGTGCACACATGCAAGTGAACAGAAGCCTGGCTAACCCGGACCCATCTCCGCACACACATGCACACGGACATTGCCTAATCTTTTCGTCTACAGCCCCAAAGCAAGCTCCAAAGATCTTTAGAGCAGGCATCCTCTAGACATCAAACTTCTTTCCTGGTCACAAAGAAGAATGGATTTGGGCACTGAATGGATTTGTCCACAGAAGACAGAAAAGAGCTGGAAGAGAGGTGCCCTTTCTTTGTTCTGCTTTGAGCCACGGCCAAGGCCATTTAGGTGGTTGAAAATTAATTGCCGGTGGACGGCGTCTTTCCAGGCCCCTGCCACCGGCCACTCGACCCTGCTGTCATTGCAGGCCGATGATTTTTACGCTCTCGGGAAAGGAAACTTCAAAATGTTCTTGATCCCATGACAATGGAACTCACACTCCTCCTGTCCTTGAAGTGTCTCCTCTTCTCCCACCTGCCTAGCGGTAGGAGACTGGATCGAGTGAGTAGAGGGTGGCGGCGCCCTGTGACTTGGTGGTTTTCGTTTTCTCATTTTTGAAACTGAGTCTGGAAGTGTTTTCATCCTTTTCTGAGGTTTGGGTTGTTCCTCTCTCACTGCCTCCCTCCCCCCTATTTCCCGCTCTGTTATTAGGGAAAGAAAATTGGAGACTGTGTCCATTTTGAGCACGTCTCCCAGAATAATTGTGCCGTGACACACGGGGAGTGCAAACGAAAAACAGGAAGCCGAGCTGCAAGGGCTCGTTTGAAACTGGCAAACTTCGCAGTGAAGGCTTCAGCCAGAAAATCCACGGATGGCAGTCATTTCCCACCACATCACTTCCCTCCACGTCTGGTTCCGAACGGAGGCTGCCACGGGTCTGGTCTGTCTCCTGTGGTGGGGGTGGTGACCTTCTCCATCAGACCCCAAGATCAAGTTCAGTACATTTGCTGCTGGCTCCACGTGGCCAGTGCCGGAAGCAGCAGCCCCTGGCCACCCTCTGCTGCTGTGGCCCATGGCGCTGGGGTCCATGGGGAGTCTGCCAAGGACATTTGTTTTGGAGGCTTTTGACTGTTTAGATTTGGGTCAAAAGTGGCTTTAAGAAGCCTGATCGACTTCAGTATTTTTCACTGTCCTCACCTCAATCTTTCAGTTCCTTTTACCTTTCAAAAAGATGCTGGAAGGAGCGGCGTATCGGAATGCAAGGCTGTCAAGAGTGCCCTGGTGAGTGGACAGGATGCTACTGAAGGCTGTTGACACCAGTTGCAAGGTTTCTTCTGCAGCTCCTGGGCTGGCACAATGTGGAAAAGATGTGGCAAAGGATGTCTTAGTGTGTGGTTTTCCTCGAAGGCAGCAGCTACTCTGCGTGTCCTCCTCAAGAACTGTCTGGTACTTAAAGGCAGCGATAAGTATTTCAATACCTATAGGGCTATAATCAGAGTCAAGGAATCACAATTATTCTGTATAGCTGCAGAGGGCTATTATGGAGTGCACTGATTTAGTTTTTCTGCAGAGCAAAACACCCCCAAATTTAGTGACTTACAACAATTGATAATTTAGCTCATCACTGTTACAGTTAGCGGTTGGGGCTAGGCTCAGCTGGGTGGTTCTGCTGACCCAGGCCGGGTGTGGCTGGTCTCAACCAGGCCTCGTTCATGTATGTGCCGGCCGCTGGCAGGTAGGCCGTGGACTGTCTGGCCTAGGAAGGCCTATGCTGGGCTGATTCAGCTTTCCTCCACATGTTTCACACTCCAGGAGATTATACGGATGTTCTCATGCTGGTGACAAGGGTCAGAGAGAGAGAGAAGAGAGAGGAAGTCTGCGAGGTCCCTTGAAGCCTCAGTAATATCAAGACATCACTTTTGGTCAAAGCGAGTCGTAAGATCAGTCCTGCAGAGTTGCATGTCAAGGGCACGGATACAGGAGGAGCGAAGAAGGGTGGCCATTTTTGTGATCTATCACATGAGGGGCAGATTTTGACCTGATAGTCAAAGCACTTTCTAGTGAGTTGAGCTGCTTAGCCGCGGGACAGGCGAACTTGCCCGACATAGGCCAGTTCTGGAGGAAGGACTACCGCTCAGGTGATCAGAAATGAGGCCACTTCTAAATCCAAAGCCCTTCTAAATCCAAGTGTTTATTTACCAGGAACTTATTTTCACCAATCCAGAGTTGACGGTTTTCATAATTAGAGCATTGCAAGAATTGGAATAGTTTTCGAAATCCTTGATGGCCACACGCCCTCATTTCCCCCTAATCTTGGCCACATCCCCCTCTCCCCCAGTGCTGACCTGGACCCCCTCTTTCCCATTCCCCCATACTACGCCCTCAAGTCCTGGCCTTGTCTACACCCACCTCCGACCACATCTACCTGCTGGTCCTTGGTATCTGGTTAGGAGTAAGGAGCAGAAGACAAAGGATAAAGTCCACCCCAAAGACGAAGGCTGCTGGACTCTGAATTTATATTATAGTCTGTCAAGAATGATGTGTGCTGGAGAAGAAAAAAGAAACAGCATGTGCATATTTTTCAAAGATATGCACACGTGCAAAGAGTGGAAAGTGAAAGAAGCCAGCAATCCAAACCAAAGTCAGTTCTGAAGGAGGGAGATGTAAACTTGAGCTCTAGGGCCGGGGCCAAGACAGGAAGTGGGCTTGGCCTTGCACGAGGTGCATATGCTGCATGGAAAACTGCTCTGCACCCGGCTCCCTGTCTTCCTAATTCCCCTCAGCTTCCAGCCCCTGCTGACCCTGGGAACAATGCAGCTCTGTGCTGAGACTGTGCCTTTTGTGATGGCCTGGGAGAGGAAGAAAGGAGAAGCTGGTTGGGGCGTCTGCGCGTGTGAATCACCCACGTCACGTGGCCAGGCCGGCTGCAGCGGCTCCCCGGGTCCGCGCAAGGGCACACAGGGAGCGTGGCCTGAGCCCATGCCTGGAGGCTGGGCAGCCAGCTGCCGGGTGCCCTGCTATGAACCACACAGTCAGCCAGGGAGAGGATGGAGAAGGGGGAAAGCCTGGCCCGGCGAGGGCCTTTGAGGACACTTTCGGAGCTGTGGAGCAGACTCTGGGTCCTGGACGTCTCCCTCCTAATCCCAGAAGAGTTGTGGAGCCTGAGTCTGATGCTCTTGAAAGTCACGGGCTTCTTGGCACTGAGACCTGCTGGGTCCTGACTGGTCCTTTGATTTAGGCAAGGCACATCTCTGTCAGCTTGGGGGCTTTCCCCAAGGACTGAAATATGTCCAGAGTATGGACAAACCACCTTATTCTGGAGCAGAGAAGGTACAGGGAGTCGGGCAGGAGCCAGAGTTACTGTGTTTTCTAGAACCTTCTAAATCTTGGCTTCAGGGTCAGAAGGGAGAGATGGTAAGGCAAGTCTCCTTAGAGGGCAGGTTGGAAAGTGGTGGGCATGGGGACAGGAAGAAGATACAGGCCAGGCACGGAGGGAGGCCTGAGCTGTTTGAAGATTGAACAGGTTGCCGAGGGTGGGGGTAGCTCCCCATCCCGGTTTCCACCTGGAGAGGGCTTCTTACACCGTGTGGAGGCATGGAGAGGGATCCCGGGACCCTGGGCAGTCTCCTCTAGCCTGACCTAGCCCAGCCAGATGTCTTCTCCTGGGTGTCCTGCAGAGGGCAGTGTGGTACCATGGGCAGGACTTTGCTGCCTCATCAACTTTTCTTTCTGCCCCACCGCCCTCCTAATCTTTTCAAACCAAAGCTACTTAGACACAACCCTGAGCCCTGCTTGAATGATATGGTTTTGGCCTGGTGCTCTGGACCCCCTTTGGTGAAAAAAGCCCCTCAGCCTTGGAGCTGCTCAGAGAGCTTGCCTAGCTCTCACCTCTGCCCGTTCCCAGAGCCTTGGGGACCAGGGCTAAAGTTGGCTGTGCAGTCGGGGAGAATTTGGCTGCACACATGCCTTGAGGTTTTCAAAACACATTCAAAATACTAGAGCCTTATGCTACTCCCTGGTCAGCAGTATGATCTTGGGTAAGTCCCTTCCTCTTTCTGGGATTTGCTTTCTCTATCAGGACAGTGAGGGTGTTGGGTCAGATGGTCTTGAAGATGGATCAGAAACGTGACCTTTCTTTCCCTGGCTCCATGTTTGGGCTGTATCCCCAGTTACTGATGGAATTGAAGAATCAAACCTCGAAGGGTGGTTCCTTATGGGAATTCTAATTTCGAGTCTAACCAAAGGCTTTACATTTTAGTTAGTTGTTCCCATTTGGTGGATGCAGTTTGCTCCCCAGGGCTTAGGAGGGTCAGACCAAACCACATGAGGGCATCCTGCATGCTGACAAATGACAGCGGTGGCAGTGCACATAAGTGACAGCCAGCAACAGTGCTGGACAGAGATCTGCACCGAGAAGCTCACTGACAGAGCTGGCTTCTCCAGGGTGGTGGCACACTGTTTATAGCCCCAGCAGTCTGGATGTAGCACAAGCTCTTTTTCTGTGTGTGACAGCTACCTCCGTGGATCTTCTCTTTCCCAAGAGGAAGACACTGGAGAAAGGAGGAGCAGACGCTCCAAGACACACCCAGGGTCAACCCTACAAGATATATTTGAGATGTTTGGGATGGGGAGAAGTGGAAGGACAGAGCAACACAGACAGCCTGAAAAATCAGAATTCCTTATTAACATCACTGACGGCTGGGCTTGGTAGCTCAGCCTGTAAATCCCAGCGCTTTGGGAGGCCAAGGTGAGTGGATTGTCTGAGCCTGCGGGTTCAGGGCCCGCTCGGCCAACTTGGTGAGACCTCATCTCTGCAATAAATCAAAAATTAGCTGGGCATGGTAGCGTGCGCCTGTAATTCCGGCAACTCGGAAGGCTGAAGCAGAAGGATTGCCAGAGCCCAGCAGGTCAAGGCTGTGGTGGCTGGGAGCGGCCACTGCACTCCGGTCTGGGCGACGGAGTGAGACTCCAACTCAAAAAACAAAAACAAAAACATCACTGACTACCATTCACTGAGGACTAAGAGTGTGCTAGGAACTGCATAGCTGTATCAGGTGAAATGACTAATATTCTCATTTTATAGATAAAGACATCAAAGCCCAGAGAGGTCATGTAATTAGTTTAAGATCACACAGCTCAGCAGAAATATAGTTGGGACTACAAAGCACAACCTTGATTCTTCCTCTTGACTGTGTCCATCTCCCTGGGATCGGATTACTTCCCTATTCTCTGACCAGAAATTAGGACATGCCACTTTAAATGTGCAAATGGGCTTGTGAGGAAACTGAGGAAGAACATCTGCTATCCAGGCCGTTCCCAGAGATCTGGGTGATTACCTGTTTGGTCTGTCTGTCTATCAATGTATCATCTCTCTCTCCAGATATCTCTCCAAGCAGTAAGTTGGCTATGATCACCACATTCATGCTCTGGCCTGTTCTGTCATAGCCCTGCAGAGTAGGGAGTGCTGGTAGCATTTTCCTGAGATGAGAGGGCTGCAACCTGGCAAAGGTCAGTGACTCCCTCAAGGACCCTCAGCTGTTTGTTGACTGCCTGGAACAAGAATCCAGGTCTCCTGACTCCTGGTCATAGTGTCCCCCTCACCATGGCAAGGCCTCTGGGAAGACAGCCTTGATGTGACCAGTGGGACCCAGAGGTGCTGGCTCCCCAGCCACAGGGGTCGGGTCCCAACCTGTGAGTACTTTGAGATCCTGAGGGTTCTGTGCAAATCTATGCCCAGGGGTCCAGCTCTGCCCTCTGCCAGGAACGGCCCAGGAGTTGAGTCCAAATGTAGGTTCGGATGGAAAACTTTGTGGGATTCATCTAACACCTGAGGCCTCGGGTAGGGAGGCAGGGCCTTTCTCTTAGAAACCACAGCTACGCACTGCGTCAGAGCTGGGAGTCCAGGGGGAGTGCAGAGCTTTGTGCAGCGACCCAGAGCTGCCCACCAAGCCTCCGCTGCAGCCCTGCCACTCTGAGTCAGCTGGAGACAGGGAGAGCCCATGGCGGGGAGCCTCAGGCGAGGGTTTAATGGCATTTGCATGGGTTTCATACCACATAGGCATGAAGTGGCTTAGATTTCTGAGAAACCATTCCACATAGTCTGGGTGGCTTAAGGAAAGCACGTTCTGGAGGCAGGGACCTAGACACATGATTTTAAGAGAATTTTTTCTACTTAAGTTATTTCTTCCTCCTCCTAGTTACGCTTTTCTGCTAAAAAAAAAAATCCCATAGTTAAGTGCCTGTAATGTAAAACTTCATTTATCTTAACAATATAAGGCTACCTTCTTAGCTCATCTCTACTATTCCCTTCCTCTGGCCCTGTCCTTCCTCTGGTTTCTACTTCCCAAACCCTATGGAACAGTTGTGTGATCTTGAACAAGTCCCTTGGGTTATAGGCTGCAATATCTAGAACATGGACTGTCAACAGATTCAAGTTTGAATCTCAGTAGACAGGCTCCAAAAGATGTATGAACTTGGGAAAATTACTCAGTCTTTCTGAACCTTGATTTATTCCCCTGTAAAATGGGATAATGATAGCAAACTCTCCTGGGTGTTGTCTAACTAGGACCTGTAAGTTCTTAAACAGTAGAGAGTCTCAGAATCTACTGGCCCGAAGGAGTTTGGTGAGTGAGGAAGAGAGAATCTGCTGAATGTAGAGAAGATGAGATTTCTGAGTTTGATTTTCTCCCCAAAGTTATTGAATTCCTACAATGTGATGTGTGGACAAGCGGAGGTGCATTTGGGATGTCTGTGGACAAGTGGAGGTGAGTTTGGGACATCTGTGGTCAGTGCCTGGCCTGGAATGTGAATTGAGTACATGGTGATGAACACAGTTGGTATAAGGGTGTGTCTCTGAGAAGCTTCCCTGAAGCTGGGAATTCTATATGATTCAAGCACCTTAGGCAGCAGGGGTGAGTGTTTGATGTGGGACAGCCTGAGGAAGACCTGGTGGGCTGGAGAATGGAGGTGTGTGGCATCTGACTTTGTAGGAGAAGGTGTCTTATGGTCTTTTCAAAGATATCCAAGACGGTCAGGGAGGCTGGGAGATGAAGTGCCTTGAAGCTTCATCAGTAGAAGTTTCTACTTAAACTGAAAGAGCCTTTGGCTAAAGGCAGAGAATCCTGCGGAGTCTGGTAAGATTGGGGAGGGAAGATACCACAGGATGAAATGACAGAATTCTACCGGTTTTTGCTTATGAGAGCTCACCCACCTCAGAGAACATCTCAAAATGGCTTATTTATTTAATTTTGCCACTGCTTTGAAGTTTCAGACAGCGGGACCTCAAACCGGCATACCAGACTCTACTCAGCCTCGACAAACACTTAGCACCAGATGATCTGTGTCTCAATGTCACGCCCCTCTGATTGCTGCTACCCAGGCAGATGGGTAACAGGAAGCACTGGAGAGGCCTCTGAGGATGTGAACACCACAGGGTTGTCAGAGAGAGCTCCGTGGGTGCGGCAGGGTCGGGGGAGGCTTCTGGCAAAGTTCAGGCACCAGCTTTCTAGCTCCCAGCAACATCTGGTGGCCATGACCTTCTCCTAGCCTCCTGGTAGAAGGCTGCTGTGGAAAGGAGGAGACCAAAGGATTGGTGTCTTGCATTAGCGTCCTGTGTCCCTGTGTGATCTGCAGGATTTCTAAGCAACTCGCCCGAAGCCATATGGGTCCGGGATGGGTTTTTCCAGGAAGACACAGAGTGGGTGTTACTCATTTAGATTTAATTTTCTAATGGGGATTGATTTCTTAACACCTCTCAGGAGTTCTGTAAGCACTGGAGCTGTTACCCAATGAAGGCTGGCACAGGGAACCTTTCACTTGGGCTCAGAACTCCAAAGGGACTTTGGATATCATCGCCACATTACTGTTTTCTTTCTTACCTGGTAAAACAGAAAGATGTTTGACCACCTCTGGGCTCTTGTTCGAACCTTTGTTCAAACTGTGCTAAAAGTGAGTAGTGTTACTGCAAACCCTCCCATGCAGTAATAGCACAGAGGGCATGAGATTTGAATTAGAAGAGTCAGATTCAAGTTCTGGCTTTGCCACAGTGCTCTGAGCCTCACCCAGCTTATTCATCTTTAGAGTGGCAGAAATAATAAAATCTACCTCAAAATTTTGTAGTGGGAATTAAAAAGAGATGATGCCCCCTATCTATCCCCATACACAAAAAATTAACTCTAAATGGATCACAGACCTAAATGTGAAACCTCAAACCATAAGAACCTCAGAAAATGAAGGACATACCCTCATGGAAATTGGAACTGGCATCCAATTCCTGAACAAAACCCGAAACCCACAGGCCATAAGAGATAAGATAGACAAGTGGGACTTCATTAAACTGACAAGCTTCTGCAAAGCCAAAGAAACCATCAAGAGAGCAGGGAGACAACCTACAGATTGGGAAAAAGTATTTGCCAACTTCAGGTCTGGCAAAGGCTTAACATTTTGGATCTACAAGGAACTCAAACATACTGAAAAGAAAAAAACAAACAACCCCATTATAAAATGGGCAAAAGATATGAACAGACACTTCTCAAAGGAAGACATCCGAGCAGCCAACAGACACATGAAGAAATGTTCAACCTCACTAATCATCAGGGAGATACAAATCAAAACCACACTGAGATACCACCTAACTCCAGTCAGAATGGCAATTATCAATAACTTAAAAAACAGTTGCTGGAGAGGGTGTGGCAAAAAGGGAACACTTCTACACTGTTGGTGGGAGTGGCAAACTAGTGCAGCCTCTGTGGAAAACAATATGGCGATTCCTAAAAGCTCTAAATATTGACCTCCCATGTGACTCCTCAATCCCCCTACTGGGAATATACCCTGAAGAACTCAAATCACTCTATAGAAAAGATACCTGCGCACGTATGTTTATCGCAGCATTGTTCACAAGAACCTGGAAGCAACCATGCTGCCCATTAAAAGAGGACTGGATTAAAAAAATGTGGTACATATACACGATGGAATACTACACAGCCATAAAAAAGAACAAAATCATGAATTTCGCAGCAACCTGGATGGAACTTGAGTCTATAATACTGAGTGATCTCTCACAGAAACAAAGATCTGAGTATTACATGTTCTCACTCATATAGTGGACCTTGAACATCTACCATAATACTATAAAAAAAATGACTGACAGTGGTGGGAAACTATGGGGGGGAGGAGAAGGGAGATGGGATTAACGGTAGTAAATATCTGTCTGGGGACGGGGAGACACCTCTTATCAACAAGGGTGCCTGAACGAAACATATTTGTATACCTGACCCTTCACTGTACCCCACAATATCATAATAAAAAATATTGATTAAAAAATAATAAGAAAAAAATAAAATAAAATAAAAAGAGATGATGCATGCAAAATGTACAAGAAAGAAAACCAAAAGCACAGAAAAGTCATCATTTCTTTCACTCGGGCCCCAACAGGTCTCTGGTATTTTGGGTTGGAGGTTTTAGCTGTATTGTTAACAGTTACTCATCAATGGAAAGGATTGGGGTCCCATATGAGGTGCAGAGCCAGATCTGTTCCCTCCCTCTGAGAATCTCCAATGTTTTTGTTGGGTAGTCCTCTTCGGCAGACCAGGCAAGTCCAACTCTGCTCAAACGTCACATCATCTGTAAGTTGCATACGTGCATCACCTGAATTGGAAACAGACAACTTAAATACGGGTGTTCTGAGACTAACCACTGGCCCACATCTTTTTGTGGCTTTGGATTGCACCAAAAGAGTTCTTGGTCCAAAGGCACAGGAAATTGTCTGACCCAAAGTCAGTTTCCAACGCCTCCCTTTTTTCTCCTGGGGGGCATTTTTGGCATTTTTAGGTCACCTCTAATTCTTGTTTATTTGCTGCAGTGGGCTCTCTTTATCTCCTTTCTACTCTTTTTTTCTATTAGCTGACAATGATTAAGTGTGATCTTATCTCACAAATGCAACTAAAAAAAAGAGGAATTCTCATGATACTCTTATCAAAGCAAAGAAAAACAGTTTCAAGTAAACTTGGATATAGGTAAGCAGTAAAGAAAAGAATGGCAACGCCCTTCAATAGTGAGAGTGCAAGAGAACAGGTACTCCAGCTTGGCGAAAGTGTAATTTGTTTCAACCCTACTGAAGGACAATTTGGCATATATGTCGACAATTAATAAATACTACGTGGTAATTCCACACTGAGGAATATATCCCAAAGAAATGATCAGGCAAATTCATAGTTGTATGTGCAAGGTACAGAGCTTATTACAGAGCTAGTTGTTTATTACATAAAAAAGTGGAAATCCAGTAAATATTCAATTATAGGCAGTTATTGATTAGACGATGGAATAACCTTATGATGATACACTAATAGGCATTTAACACAATAAGCTAGATTAGATGTTATTAATAAAATTGAAAGGAAAAAGCATTACAAAGTGTGTAAGATTCCCTTTTTATAAAAACAAAAGATTAGTAAGTACACGGAAAAACTCTGGAATGTATGCACATCTTATGGGAAGAGGAATTAAGGAGATTTTAAAAAACACTTTTGCATTTCATTATATTTGGATGTTTTTCCTTCAAAAAAAGGTATTTTTTCTTTAAATAAGGGAGTCACACGTATTTTTAAACATAATCAAGACTATAGTAACTTAGACTTTAAAAGTACCCAAGCGACATTTCCATCAGCATCTCAAAGTCTCTGACTTCCATTTCTTAAACTCGATTTGCTTCCCAGGATTCTCGAAATGTAAAAACAAATATTTCTTAAGCAATAATATCGATTAATTCTGTGTTGAATTACTAATCTGGCCAATGATGTTATTTTCTGCTAATTTTTGCTGACCGAATTTCTGCTTCATTTGAGCTGAAAGAAAGTTGAAGAGGGATTCTTAGTCCTGTTTTCATTTTTGCACAACTGTCCTTTCCAGCTGCAGCTTTGGAAAGGGGGAAAAAATTGAAACCCCATCAGGGAGGCAGCTGTATGCATCCCATTCAGTCTGGCTGGAAGGAATCAATCCTGGAAACTAACTGAAGGGCAGAAGCTCATTTCCTGTCCCCTGGCACCCTCCCAGCCCTGCCACCGTGTCTCCACTTCTGGCTCCCTCTGAGTCCTTTTCCTGGAGGGCTTTTGGAACTGGGTTGTGAGCACCTGTAGCTTAGCTCTCTCTCCCAAAGGGGGTTTAACTTGTCCATGAGAAATGAGTCGGCATGCAGAGCCCGGGGCTGTGAGACTCTTCCGTTTTGAGATCTGACTCTTCCGTTTTGAGATCTGGAATTTTCTCGACAGCCCAGAAAGATTTGCTTTGGTTGGGTGAAGGCACAAGGCCAGGATGGGGTCTTTTAGTTTCTGGCTTGGCTAGGCATGCTCTCCAGAGCAGGCAGAGATATCTTGTTAAAAACAGGAAGATGCACTGGTGTGGAGTTTCCATGCAGGAATGAGGGCGGGGCCTGCTCTCCAGCGATCCTGGCTGCACACCATGTGGTGATCCATTATTGGGGTACTTGTTAAAATGCTAGGTTTTATTTGGGACTTGGCTGTGTGCAGGAGTTGAGGAGCAGGAGTGGGCAGCGAGCTGAGAGTCTGCGGTGAGGAATTTGAAGGATTAGGGCAAGTGAACAGGGCAGCATAAGATAAAGCTGGAGGTAGGGTGGAGAGGATCAGACTGAGTCTTGGTTCTTCAAACTGCCAGAGATTAAATGGGAACCCAGTGAAAGGCTGCTAGTGGTGGAGAGGCTATAACCTTCAGTGTCCATCTTCTGCAGAAATCTCTGTCTCTAAAAGTCATGAGACTATGTAATCCGTGTCCAGTGGAATTTTCTCTCCCAGAGAATTTTTTTTTTTTTAAAGAAGTGGAAAGATTTCCTCCTGACCGGGCTGGTCTGATTGTACTGCTGCAGAAAGATAGAGGGACTAGCGAAAAGACACAAGGCAAAGACATTGGTTGCCATTTAAATGCTTGTTATCTCCACCTCTTCTTTACTGGGAAAATCCACCATTGTGTGCATCTAGGTGGGAAGCAGCTCTCCTCTCCCCACAGAGGACGCTCTAAGGGTCAGACTTCTATTCTTCGGGAATCTTGGAGGTGAGGTCATAATGTGATTTAATATGCCCTCACTAGAGCGCTTTCAGTCTCAAGAGATTTGATGGAAAGTATAAGGAACGGGGTAGGACTCATCCTACACTATTGGTGGCTGTAGCCAGAATCCAGAGTCTAATGGTAGGGACACGAGTGCTGATAGAGGTGGTATCCCAGGTCACATGGCAACGGGAATGACAGCTGAGCAAATGGCTTCTAGGAAATGAGCTTGGCTGTTCTCCCTTAAGAGTGAGATTCTCCATACTTCCTGTTGATTCTGTGAGCTACCCAAGATTCTGTGAGCTACTCAAGATTCTGTGAGCTACTCAGTGTTGTTCTGTCACATTCATTTTCTGAGCAGCATGACTTTTAGTTCATTTCTATCATTTGCAACCAAGAACCTTGACTGATGCACTCCTGAAGTCTTAATCTTTTCAAGTACATACTCTTGACTTACCAAAGGAGAATCTATCTTAATGCTTTTCTTTCTTCCTAGTAGATGTCTTTCTGAGGAGAACGTGTACTGGAGGCTCTTATTCTATGACCCTGTTTTCCCAACTGTGAGGCAGGTTTTAGAGAGACCAGGTGTTCTGAGGGCTTTAAGGTCTCTGGGGCTTTCCTTGTGATGGAGAGTGTCTCTGCGGAGTGAAAATGGGCTCATCCTAACTTGTCACCATTACTGACCCCTCAGGAATTTATAGAAATGTGCCATGCGTCAATCAGAGTCCCAGATTTTACCCAGAGTGCAGCAAAAACATGATTCAAACAAAGAGATACATTAGGTTCCTTGAATAATATCAGCTTACATTTGTGCAATGACTTTAGCTTTTCAGACCTCTGTTTAGTCTGCTCTGTCATCCAATCCAGAAGAGGGGTAGACATGGAATAGCAGTTGCTATGAACCTCTCTGGGCCTCAATGGCCTCACCTACATGGCAGGACTAAGTTTGAGAGGCCTGACCTTGTATTTAAGCTCTGTTCTTTACCCCGTGGAACTTGAACACGGTCCCTACAAGGGCATGCATATACTGCATCTACCAAGCTAGGAATCTGGAGAAAATTCCACCGCAAAAAATTTAAAAGGATACACCTTCTCAGAAGGTAGTATACTCAACTATTCTGGCTCTAGGGAGAAAGGAGCATCTGTATCTGACACCATGGAGCATGATGGTAGATCCTTTTTTCTTCTACCTTCCTCTTTTCCTCTTTCAGTTGGTCTAAGTCTGTTCACAGGCCTGCTCAGCTGTGTTCTTCTCTGTCTTCCTCACCACCGTAGTCCCAACACCCAGAACAATTCTTGGCCAATTTTGTTTCTTCTGGGGGATGGGCTACCTGAGTAGCCATCTGGGGGATGGGCTACCTGAAACCAATCCCCACCACTACATAACTATGCCCGTGTCCATAATGAAACCCTTCTATAAAAGATAAAAATTTTAAAAAGTACTTTTAAAAAAAAAAAGAAAAATCAAATACTTAATTTTCTTTCCCCTGCCCTTGGTGGAATTGCTGATGAACTTGGCATTAGGAAAGAGGCATGTGGAAGACCATGTGGAGAATGGAAAAAGAGCCTGACTTTGGATCAGATAGGCCTCCGTTTAACAGCCTGGTTGTGGTTTTTATTCAATATGACCTTGGGCAAAAGCTAGAGCTTTTGAGGTTGTCAGTGACAGAATCCTAACCCAAAGTGACTTAATCACCAAAGGAAATTTATTGAATCAAGTGTCTGGGAACGATGAAGTAGAGCATGCCTGGAGCATATCTGATTTGAGGGGATCAATGCTTTCATTAACTTGTTTCTTTTAGTTCTGTTGCTTTTGTTTTGGTGGTTTCCTTTAAAAGATCATCTTCAGTGGTCTGAAAGTTTGTTTACACATGTAGCTCCCATGAGCCTTCTTTCAAGTATTTCTCTATGCTCTGCTATCAACTGTCACCTCTCTTCTATCTTGTGACTATCAGGGAATCTCAGAGGACCTAAGAGTCTGTGAACCTGATCCTAGAGCCACAGGACACGGAGAGATGGTGTTCCCTGAGCTCTAACTTCTTTCTATCATTTTCCCTTTTTTCTTATCCACTTTTCTTTGCACACAAAGATGCTATTTCACCTGGGTCAACCCCAGATAACCTGACAGAAGAGCTGAGCTTGATTTCTAATGTGGTGATTGAAAACAGAGATGGGGTGGAGAGGTAGGGAAGAGGGAGGCAACTGGTTTGGGAGAAGCAGCCCATGTTGCCGGGGCAGTTTGCTGACTGGGTGCTATCTAAGGCTGGAATCTGGAGACAACCCTGTCTCTCATCCAGATTCCTGCAACAGGAACAAAGTGACCTGGGCCTTGTCTCTCCAAGCCCCCCACGCAAGTGGTTTCCATCAAGTTTTGTAATGTGAGAGCCTCTCTGGAGGCCAAGGCCTTTATGCCTAGCTGCAAGTTGTTGAGACGCTGTTTCCAATCTTTTTCGCAAATAGATTGGCTTCCAGATTGACAGCCTTGGAAACCAAACTCCTCTGTTTGTCCCACAAACAGGTATTGCCTGCAAGATGCAAGCAGAGGCAGGACATGGTGTTCAAGGTCAACTCCTGATTTTCCATGGTCTGGGGTAAGTGTGGGAGAGTAAAGAAACATTTGGAGTGCCAGAGAAGTGATGTCTATAACCAAATATTGCTAATGATTAAAACTCACCACCCACATTAGCTTCTGCTTTAGAAGATATTTCTAAAGTTAAGTAGCTGAAAAGTGACATTTGAATGATTTCAGTTCTAACTCATCTATCACTCTGAGGCTGTCCTCCAAGGACAGAGCCGATGAAAAATGAAAATTTGTTGATACACCTTATTCGGACCATAGGAATAGAGAGAGAAGAGGGAGCCCAACCCTGACCTCACCTTCCCAGTCGAATATCTGAGAATCTGGTGAAATGGGTGCTAGGATTTCAAGTGAATTGTCTTATTTAATCCTTATAGAAAGAAGGAAGACAGCTGCGCTCGGTGGCTCAGCCTGTAATCCCGTGCCTTTGGGAGGCTGAGGTGAGTGGAT
>NW_007059824.1:745444-799820 GCF_000164805.1 Carlito syrichta
CTGCACTCCAGTCTGGGCAACAGAGTGAGACTCCAACTCAAAAAAAGAAAAAAGAAAAAAGAAAGAAGGAAGACAATGATAATAAAAGTAGCTACGGTTTATTAAGTGTCTGGTGTGCCAATTGCTTTATACGTATGACTCTCTAAACCCTGAAATAATCTTGTGAGGGTGTGTTAATTTAGGGACAAAGTGTCGGGAAACTGAGTCTAGGAGAAGTCATCATTTGCCCGAGTTTCTCCGACTTAGACACTGGGCGGCTGAGATCTGAGTCAGATGAGCTTCCTGCTAGGTGCTCTGAACAGATGTTTGCTTTCCTATCTGCCCAAGAGCCGGAGAAGGCCAGGCCAGGAAGGAGAGACAACCACTGCTCACTCAGCTCTGGGCACTTTGATGGCACAGTTCTGGGCAGGAATCCATTGTCCTGGTCTACCACTTGACTGGGAGAGAAAGTGAATTAATTTGTTTTCAAAACCCAGGAAAAGTGAGAGTGGTTGGACAGAGAGATACGATGGGAGGACCCAGCAGCAAAGAAGAGAGGTGGGAAATTAATTGTAATGGCTTAGGGAACTGTTTACCGACATTTCTCAAGGTGAGAGCATCCTCACCTTGTCTTTTCCATGTCTTCAGAGATGATGAAAACCTGGGATAGGAAAATCTCTTTAAAAACAAATCCACAAATACTAAATGTTACTAATTTCTCTGGCAAAGACTGGCCAATAGGGCCCAGTCCTCAGCCCACTATCTCTGGATTATAAGAGAAAAGTATCTTAGAGCTACTCAGCTACCCTTCGACTCAGTGCTGGTGGTCCTGTGTGTCCCCAAATAATTTTGGGGAAATCTCCTCCCAGGGGCCCTAAATAGCTGAGAAAAGTCAAGGTGTCCCGGGAGACACGGACATGGGAATCCTTTGGCTAGAAAGATGCCTTGGGCCTGGAACTCAGAGACAGCATTAGAAATAGTCCCAGATCTGAAATCTGAACTGGCTTCAACATAAGGTAGCCATCTTATCACTGCTAGCTGTTGGGTCACTTCTTCTGGATCACTGTGGTAGGCCCTCCTTCACTGGCTCTCCCAGTCATTGTTCTTGTCCCAGTCCTGGACTCCAAATCTTGGTCTCTGCTCTATATTGAGTGCCACTTCCCAGCACTCTTCTGAGATGACCAGCGTTCCCTTAAGCAGTGGTGATGAGAGAGAGAGAGAGACCGAGAATATACAGTGACAGTAAAAACAAAAATAATGCTTCCCAATGGGTAATGCCTTGTCCCAGGCACTATGCAAAGTGCTTTACCTACCTGAATTCTAATCCTTTGCCAAGAACACCCATTTTATTAAGATTCAAAGGGGTAAAGTGACTTGCTCAGGGTCATACAGGTAAGAACAGAACCAGAATCCAAATTCAGACCTGTCAGACTCCAGAACCCATCACCAAGAGGACAGCATTGAAGGTATCTTTCTGGTCATGATTACTACTTAAGTTACTCCTATTCTTGGGGTACTCTGCAGGATTTCGGGGACTGGTTACTGTTATCCCCGGATGGGAAAGCTAAAGTGGACAGAGGCTGAGTGAAATATTTTCAGCCTCAGACAGGTCAACAGATGAACCTGAAACAGAATGTGGGTGGTCTGTTCATTGACCGCCTCTAGGCAAAAACTGCTAAGAGAGCCAATGGATTGCATGAAAAATACAACTCAGGGAAACACATCAGTCAAACTGATAAAGATGTCAGACCCTGACATGCACATATGCCTAGTGAGCCGAGAGATGAGAAATGGGGGAGTGTGAGGTCTACAGTGCCGGCTAGGGTGATGTTTATATTCATAGCATCTCAGAAAACAAAGAACTGGAGGCCAAATTGTCTAGCCTTCGATCACGCCTCTGTCTTAGCAGTTGTCTAGTGCCTGCTCAGATACCCAAAGGGACAGAAAACTCACTATTTTCTAAGGCTTCAAATTCTACCTGTGGACATTTCTGACATCCTGGATATTGGAGCAAAAGAAGTAGAACTTCAGGATCCTTGGAGATGGAGATCCTATGAGGGTCAATGAGGGCAGTAATAGTGTGACACAGTGGGAGTGCCAAGTGGGCACCACTTTGGAACACAGCTGGCACTTTCTTATGAAGTTAAACATACACTTACCATATGGTCCAGCAATCCCGCTCATTTACCCAGTGATAACATGTGTCCATACTAAAACCTCTATGCTAATACTTCATTCGTAATCAAAAAATCAGAAACAACCCAAGTGTCCAACAACTGGTGAATGGACAGACAAAAGGTGGTATATCTATACCAGGGGTCCTCAAACTTTTAAAAGAGGGGGCCAGTTCACTGTCCCTCAGATCGTTGGAGGGGTGGACTATAGTTTTAAAAAAAACTATGAACAAATTCCTATGCACACTGCACATATCTTATCTTGAAGTGAAAAAACAACACGGGAACAAATACAATATTTAAAATGAAGAACAAGTAAAGTTAAATCAACAAACTTACCAGTATTTCAGTGGGAACTATGGGCCTGCTGTTGGCTAATGAGATGGTCAATGTCCGGTTTCATATTTGTCACTGCTAGTCGTAACAAGTTAAGGCGGCAAAAGCACCCGGCGGGCCGGATAAATGTCCTTGGCGGGCCGCATGTGGCCTGCGGGCCGTAGTTTGAGGACCCCTGATCTATACGATGGAACACTACTAGTGCAGCGAGGAAAAAGCATACTACTGATATGTGCAGCATCCTGGATAAATCTCAAATGCCTTGTCTAAGTGAAACATTTCTGACTCAAATGGTGAAATGGTCACATATGTTAGAATTTTCTTTATATGATATTCTGGAAGTGGTGACAGTATACACACACACACACACACACACACACACAGACAGACACACACAACATTTGTAGCTGCCAGGACTATGGCTAGAGGAAACTGTTGATTACAAAGAGGTATGCAGGAATGCAGAGATGGGCTTTGGGATAATGGAAATGTTCAGTATCTTCATTGTGGGGATGACTTTTACCACCGTATGCACTTATGAGACTTACAAGATTACATATCTAAAGGGATAAATCTTACTGTATAAAATTATTCCTCCATAAATCTGACCTTAGAAAAATGTGAAAAAATATGCAGACACAAAATTTGATAGTTTGATGGCCTTCATCTGTGTGGCTGCAGGATTTTGGTCCTCATGGTAATGGTGGTAATGCGACGACATTCCGTCTTTTTCCCCGGAAATCCACAAGGGCTGCGTCTCAGGATGTCTGGATCCACACAGCCACTGCTGGAGCTGGGGCCACTATTCTCTAGTAGTTTTGATGTTCTCTAGTAGTTTGATGTTGCAGTGGCTGGGTCCCAGGTTCTGCCCCTGAATTTGCACTTGGTTGGTAACTTGTGCCAGGGCCTGCCCGCCCAAGACAACTGACATGCTCCCTGCTACTCCAAGCTACTTGGTGGTGATTTTTTTCCAGCCAGGACAGACATGGTTTTCTTTTCCTCGTGGGCTACTCTTCTGTGGTTCTTTCTGAAGAATTGCCTAGACCCTCAGATATCATGGCTAGTTTAACACTTATACAGGCCCTTTTCTTTCAGTGGAATTTGCGTGTCCCTGGGGTGTATGGGACCGGAGCAGATTAAAGCAAGGTTGCCTCCTTGCAATTCCAGAATCTGCACTTTCCACATCGATGTTGACACCAGGCCCTGGGGCTGTGTCCAGCAATCTGGTGTTTTTCTGCCCCTATTGCAGATTCTCCTTTGTGTCTCCCCTGGAAATTTAGCTTCTCTTGGCATGTTCTACACATAAAGCCCAAATTCATCCTGCTTATCTCTATGCCAGAGTTGCAAGTCTGGTCATGGCTCAAGTTCTTTTCCCTGGGCATTCTAACACCCCATGAAAATCAGTACTATGGATAAATTTGGGGGATAGAGAAGCTGGGATAATACCTGACTTCAGGTATTTGGAATAGTTCAATTCTAGTTTTGGTCTAAAGTCTTCTTTCACGAATGAAGACATTTTTGCATTCTGGCAGCTCTATTCATTGTTCCCATTCTTCTCCTCTGGCACTGTGCTGAAAAAATCTAATGCCTCTTCTATGTGACAGGCCTTCAAAAGACAATGACCATGTTTTTCTGGAGTCTTCTGTCTATGCTACCTTAGCCAAGAATGCCTGGCTCTTGGGAGGCCACACCTGGAGTCCTGAATTGAGATGGAGAGCCTATGTGTAAGAAGGACATAAGAAACGGAGATGAAGAACTGATTTTCAGAAGCAGAGACTCCTACACTGAGTTGTAGAAAGAACCTGCCCCATACTCTGCTTTGGGCCTGCCTTTCTGCCTCTTCCTAGGCAGAAATGTCTAAAGAAACAACATGATATTGTTATGTCATTAGTGAGAAAAAAAACAAATCTCTTTCTCATCAGGGAATCTGGAGTGACATGATATGGGCCAAAAAAAATCTCCATGAAGTTACTGGCATTTTTTGAATAAATTATTTTTATTTTTTGGCTCCAAAGTGGATTTAGTATCTCCTAGGAGTATCAGCATGGGCTGGATTTTATGTGGGGGCTCAGAGGGAGGAAAAGTCCTGGTTTTAATGGAAGAAACATCCTAAACACATGGAGGAAAACCCAAAAACAAAAACAGAGAAGCATAATGTACCCAGCCTTCCTCAAAGCACATGGGAGTTGGCACTGTACACAGTTCTGGTGCTCAATCAAGGTTGAAACATAACCCAAACATTGGCGAGTCCATGGGCCAACTCCCTAAATTTCTGGAATGGTCTCACTGAGAATTAGAAATACACTTCACCCACCAGAATTCCCTTATTCTTTCTCACCCAGGCTACCTCTTCTATCTCGTATGGGATAAGCCTTCCCATCCTGAGCACCGCTCTGTTGTCTGAGCACAGATGGAGACTCCCTTGCTTCCCCCTCCAGAAATTTTAATGGGGAGGGTCTTGTATTCTAAAGAGATACTTTGAGTCACTGTGGGTGGAGGGTAACACCTGAGGATATGCTCAAGTATAAAAGGGGCCCTCAGAACTGCTCTATATGGGAATGTGTGGTGCTTCTGAGAGAGGGGAGTGATGGGAGAAAAAAAGGAAAGAAACAAGAGGCAACCAGGAGATAAAATGACCTCAGAGGCTATCCTGACTCCTGAAAGACTTCATGTATATTACTGAAATAGCCAAATGGCTCGTGGGAATGGCCTTGAAGTGCATGCACGGGAGAAGGAGCTGTGTATTGTGCCTGCACCTGAATGGGTGAAGTCAGAGCCTACAGCCAGGCAGCAGGAACCAAGAAAGAATGTCTGAGCTTGAGTTACACTCGTTTCCTTGTTTTTGTCTCCTACTGAACTGAAACTCCATCCTTTGGGGGCACATCTTACTTGTCTCATTGTATTTCTAGTGGCTAGCATCCTACCTAAAACACAGAAGGCCCTCAATCAATGTTGTTCAAAGGACTGAAAGATGAAAAGATAGGCTTTGTGGTAGAATCATCCAATTTTGCGAGTAATAAAGGGGAAAAGATAACTGAGAATGCCCTAGAAACTGCAAAGTCCCAATACTGATTGCTTACAGCTTTCTGATCCACCCAAAAGAAAATAGAATTGGTTAAACTTTTTTTAAAAAAGTTTTTTATTTTAAAGACATGGAGTACAATTCAGGATTAGGTATACAAGGGGTCATCATACAGGTAAAGTTTGGGCCTCCCTTTGTCTCCACTTCTCCTGGTTTGAGATTACTACCCTTATGGATGTTGTGTGCCACCCCCCAACCCCTTGGCAGTGTTCCACTACTGCCAATCCCTTTCTTAGCATATTATGGCAAATATTCAGGGTCCGCTTATGAGGGAGCATATGTGGTACTCAGGTATGTTTAACTTTTCTTTAAATGTTGTCTTCCTCGTCATTGCAGGTCAGTCCAGAGGGATTGGTCTAGCTTAGGTGATCCTGCCCCATGAAGCCTCTTCCATGCCCCTAATCAGGCATCATGATACATGGCCTAGAATCATGGAAAATTAGAATTGAGAAGGGGCATGAGAAACCTCTTAGAGGTAATCTGATCCCTGGACCTTTTTTAGTCACTTGATACTTTGTATCTTTATTGTTTGTTTGCTTGTTTTCTGAACTGTCTTTTGCTTTAAAACTAGGCTTTTCTGGGCCTGTCAAAATAGACATGTGTTCCACACAGAAATAAACCTAAGTTAAGAGCATGAGGCATGATTGGCATAAGATCAGAGCTAGACAGTGCTTTGCAAATGTTTTACAAGAAAAAATATTACTATTTCAAACCACAGTGGCTTCCTGGTAAATCAAAGATCCATTTTTTTTAGTGGAACACCTTGAGTTGGGATATGCAAAGTGAACTTGGAGCTCAGCCTTGGAGCAGGAGTTGGAAAAAGGCAAATTGGAGTTCTAATGGTAGGGGTGAAGGGAGGAGAATAAGAGACATGGGAGGAGGAAATGCAAAAAAAAAAAAAGACACATGAGATGGCAAGAGGTTAGGGTGAAGGGTGATATGGCCAGGGAAATCACACCATGACAATGTCTGAGCGTCAACGTGGTGGCGGTCCATGTTCTTAGGATATGAGCCTGTCCCCACTTCCATCTCTTGCAAAGTCTGAGCTGAACATTTTTAGCAAAGTGATCAATTACCCCAAGAATTCAAAGAAATCTTGAGGAAGAGATTGGTTTGTCAATAGCATATAGAATGGAGCTTTGAGGAATCCTATCTAGAGCTTAAGGAATAGGGAGACCTCAGAAGATATTTGGGTTACACAAGACTATTTGGCATTATGGAAACTTAAGTACATGCAAACATCATCACCTTGAAACCCACATATTTTAAAACAGGAGACAGGAATAGAGGTAAAAGTCATCAAACACAGTGAAACTCAACTGCAAATTGCAGTACATAAATTGAATGTTGTCCATACAGTTTTTGTCTTTCTCTAGAATAAATTTGATGGTGTCTATATTGAACAAGAGATCTCATAGCTGGTGGTCTGAAGAAGAAGATCCTCATCAATATGAATTTGGAGGACTTGAAAAAAGACATGGTCTTAGTGACACATTATCCCAACAGCTTCCATGGAACAAACTAATGAAAAGTTTTTACTTAATTGTACACCCAAGTAAGAATGGTGGGTGGCATTTCTGAAAACCAATCCTGAACACAGTGAAATTCAAGGCTTTAACACTCCCAGTGGGAGAATAATAATGCAGCGATAGTCTATAAGGCATTCTCTGCCTAGGTGATCTTTATTTATGAAATGATCTTGCTGGAAGATGAAATTGGATTTTTCTGATGGTCGGTTATGCTATTTGCTGGCTCATAATGCCAAAGAGGGTGGCTACATGGCCTGTCCTTTCTAGGTATGTCCTCTGACACCTTGCCTATTTGTGTTCATGGGAGTACTGTGGCTAAGCCTTTCTGTGCATAAATGGTAACATACATGACAAAAGTCTTCAGGGCTTGTATGAAGTCAAAGTGCAGGGAGGAATGCATGGCAAATGGATTGTTTATCAGTCGGTCCTTGTGGCGAGGATTCCAGTTCAAAATGTCACTTTCAGTTTTCTCATAAACAAAGGCATGAAGGATTTCTGCCTGGGCCTAGAACCCAGGGATCCAGCTGCAGCAGCCCAAGTTGATGAACAAGATGGGAATGGTGTCACTGAGCAGGGTGATCCCAATAATAATGTAGATCAAAAAGGAACAAAACTCAGCAAGAACACAAACTCAGTTCTTGGTCAGAATGTTGGCCGTAATCTTCTTTGGGTTGTCCAAGATCAGGCAGCTCCCCTCCATCTGCGACTGTAGATGCAAAGTTATGATTTTGTCATTCATGAAGACGGTGTGGCCTGCATTTTTAACTACATCAGAACCTGCCGTCCTCATGGCAATCCCAATATCTTCCTTTTTAGATCCATGGCTATATCTCTGACAGCCCACCACAATGATCAGCATCTGTTGGGGAGATGTCTGAGTAAAGATGGCTTTGGAGTAGATGGTTAAGAGCTCATCCAGCTATTCCTGACTTATGTCCTTCAGCTGCATGCTAGTCAGCCACCAACAACTTTAACGTCCTATGTGCCAACTTGCTTCACGGCAACAGTGAGACCTTTCCTAATGTCTTCTACCATCTCGCTATTGGCTAAATTGCTACCTACAATCTTGGCAATAGCTTTGACTGTGAAGGGACAAACGTGTGTAACCTAAATAACCTTAATCCTAGCACTTGGATGTCTGGCAACTGCATCTAGTATGGTGTACTGAGGGATGTTGATCACCGACAAGAGCCCACAAAGCACATGTTGGAGGTGAGAAAGGTGGTTGTATCTGTGCCAAATAAGTAGGTTTCTGGGAACTTGTCTGCTGGCAAGTAGAGAAGACAGAAATCCCGAACCAGCTTCTGTGGGTCGCCAAAGCCCATATACACATTGTGGAAGGCCCTGGTTATGCTCTTGTCAAGAGGCTGCTCCAAGTCATTGATGAAGATGGTGTCGCACTTTTCTAGGATCTTCTCAGGGGTCCTTTCATCATCATTTATTATTGGGATCATCATCTCATGCATGGGGAGCCGAAATTTGCTGGTAGAGTCAAAAGGGATTTTAGCCTAGCTACTTTGCTGTTTCATTTTCTAATTTCCATCACATTGCCCAAAATGACTTCTGAGAATTTCCAAGGGCAGTTTCTGAGGCATCTCCAACCACAACTTTCTCGATGATGAGAAGACTTTTCAGTCCTTGTTTGAACTCAACTTGGTTGCACAATATTATTATTGTGAGTAAGGAGGCCCAGATTCCAGAGCTTTGGGCTAAGGCTTGGTTTGACGGTTCGTGTGTGTCAGCTCCATAGATTTAATTGTCACACCATAGATGGGTCCCACTGGGAGTCAGGATGCCAGTCTTGTTAGTGCAAATGATGAGGTGGAACTGAGGATCTCCAACACTTGTAGGTTCTTTACCAGACGTTTTTACTTGGCCATTTGTTTTCTGCCAGGAACAGTGATGGTGATAGTGACGAAGAGGCCCTTAGGTACCTTGGCCTCATGATGCCAATGAAAAAGGTGAGGGAGTTCAGGGTAGTTACTTCATGGACACAGTGAAGATGAAGAAAATTTGCCTGTAAAAGTAGCCACTCCTGCTACAATGCAAATAAAGTGCTTGATCTCCATATCAACTGGTATCTTCTCATTTCCAACTTCTGTAGCCAGTTAAGGCCATCTGTCCAGTGATGGTGCCATTGCCTGTGTTGGCAACCATGCCAGTGCCTGTGCCTTCCGAATAGGTTGTAGAAGAGAAACCAGTATTTTTTTTTGTTTCCAGGGGATTATCACGAGTAAAGTCACAAGAGCAAAACTGAGCTTGGATATCTCAGTGATGGATGAATTATCTACCCTATGTCCCCGAGATGCCAGAAACCTGATATCTGTAGGAATTTAGTCTCATCTTTTCATCTCCACTATATCCTGATCACTAGCTGTTCTGCAGAGGTTGCATTTTTCTCTGCATCTCAGATGACAAGATCCTGCTGAGGAATAGTTTCAGCAAAGGTGACCATGATGTTGGTGCTTTTCATCTCTTGGTAATAAGTAAAGATTCCCACAACCAGAGCACACATACATATTGTCTAGGGTTGCAGATTTATCACTGGAGTACTGAATCCTACACACAACCTTGCACAAGAAGACCACAGAAGGATGAAATACCCCACACCAAAACTTGACAATCCTTGATGTTTCTTTGAGAGGCCTGAGGGTTGTCCCAATCCAGGAGCTCCATAGCTCTCAGGCTGGAGAGATCTGTAGAATGTTTGTACCATATTTCTCTTCCAATTCTTTATTTCTTAATTTGTGGTCATCTGGGTTAAATTCATTCTTATGACCCTCTTTCTGGTGATTATTTTTGAATTCCAAGCAGTTGTTCTTCAGGCCCCTGTACTTTTTTATGCCACTCTCTTTGGCTTTTTTCTAGACATCTTTACTTCCACTGAGTTCACAGAGTAAATTTTGGATATTTTCTTGGCCATGATGTGAATGTCATGGGTACTGGTGGACTGAGGTTGGATGTAGGGTCCTGGACCACAGGAGTGTACAACTCCAAGGTGTGCACCATACTAAGGGCCTAGAACCCAGGGATCCAGCTGCAGCAGCTCTAAGCAGGGATACCAAGGAGCCAATGGCAGCTTGAACACTGTATTGGCATCCTGAAGCCCACAGGGTTCAGTACCTGCTACCTGTTCCCTACCTTATTTTTGTCCATTTCTTATTTACTCTGTCATGTTCATTTCTTATCTACTTTACCAAGTCTTCTGAGGGCAGAATCTGTGTTTGTTTCATCATTGTGTTCTTATCACATGGGAATTCAAATTAAATATTTGTTGAGTGACTAAATTATCATAATGTAGGGTGTGAGAGCTTGTGGCCACTGCTTGGCAGAGAAATGACTGGGAGAAATAAAGCTTGAATGAATGAACTTGATAGAGCAAGAGGTTTGAACCAGGTCAGCAGTTTTCAACTGGGTCCCCTAGAAATCTTTGCAGGGAATAAGATACACAAATCAATCTATGCCTTGGTTTCTGCATCTGTAAAGTCAGGGTCAAAATAGAAGAATGACAGTATTTATTTCTTGGGGTTGTTTGGATTAAATGAGATAATGCATACAGAGTGCTTAGAACTATTTCTGGCACATTGTGAGAATATGCATTTAGTTATTAATATTAATATTACAATAAGTAATCAGAATTAGAAAGCAGTAAGTCCACTGGCATCCACATCACAGTCCCTGAAGATGAGTGTTCATTACAACTAGCGATGACATTTTTGGTAGTTATTGACTTTGGAAGGTTCATATGGTGGCCTTTCAACCCTGTCTTCTCAAGAGAAATGAGCCTATGCATCACCATTTACAGAGTTCTTTGGGGGCAGGGAATATATCATATCTATTTCTTTTTTTTTGGAGTTGGAGTCTCTCACTCTGTCACCCAGACTGGAGTGCAGTGGCCGCTCCCGGCCACTGCAGCCTCGACCTGCTGGGCTCCGGCGATCCTTCCACTCAGCCTTCTGAGTAGCTGGAACTACAGGCGCTCGCCACCACGCCCGGCTCATTTTTTGATTGATTGTAGAGATGAGGTCTCACCAAGTTGCCCAGGCGGGTCTCGAACCCGCGGCCTCAGGCAATCCACTCACTTCAGCCTCCCAAAGCGCGGGATTACAGGCTGAGCCACCGAGCCTGGCCATATCTATTTCTTTATCCTGTATGCTAGCACAGATTCTGACACCAGAGTTGTTAAACATACATTTTGAATGAGTGAGTGAATCCTATTCATAGAAGATATTGACTGGATATTGGTTCGAAAATCATCTAGAATCAGCGGTGACTTAGTAGTGATGAAACTGAACCCAAAAGCTGCCTTAGAGATCTCTTCATGCCCAGAATTTCTGATTATGTTACAGTTCATCCTGTAACCAACAATCTCCTTTTCCTCAAGCCCACTCTAGATTTGGATCTAGCAGCGGTATCCACAGTAAGGAGGAGTGTTAACCACCGACCGATCATAATGAATAGTCATCCAATCTGGGCTTTGGAGGGATAGTCTGATGTAACTCTCATCAGCTCCATCAGCAATGCCATGATCAATTTTAAGAGTTGCGCTGATGTGGCTTATCAAGGGACCTTAGCTGTGATGACAGCATGTCCTGGCTTCATGCCCTTGACCAGAGCCAAGTGTTGGGTGGGTAGCTTGGCTCTCTCCAGAGCCTGCCTGGCCCACTGTGGTGGTATGTGTCAGGGCAGCAAGTATGCATTGCCTAAGCTAGGAATGTGGACCGTCTCTGAGGGCTAGAGGAAGAGGGGAATGGAGGGAGGGAGTTCTGGCTTTGATGGTGGAACAGGAGAACTGGTTGTTCAGAGGACATGTAAACAGTCCTTGTCTCTAGCGTTCCTGCTGCTATCCGTAATTACTTACAGTCAATATCTTGGGTACTGTTCTGGGGCAGGGAAAGGGTGGAGTCTAACCAGGAGCAGATGGCAGGGCACATCCAAAATCTAGTGTGCATAGGTGTGAACTTGGCCTAGGAGTAAAGTGGGTATGGCTGGGATGGCATGACCTCAAGGGAGGCCTCAATGCTGAATCTTTTGGAAGAGTTCATCCCAGGGATACCGCCAATGCTCATCTTCTCGAAGAGATTGGATGGTCGGGAAGACATTGGAAGTCCTGTCTGTCCTATAAGTAACTCGATCTTCCTAACTTTTTTCTATCCAGGGCAAAAAAGGACCAACAATAATCTCATTCTCATTCCTATGCCAGTTATTAATTAATTTTAGCACAGGGAACATTTTTAATATGAACAGGTTCACCTCACTGTGTTGGAATTTGAGTTTGGAAGGCAGAGCCTTAGGACCCTGAAATGCTTTGTAGAAAAGGCAATGCTGGTGGGGGGGCTTCTCTATGACCATGCGCCCTTCCCAACAGAGGGAACAAACCACCTCACTAGAGTGACTCACCGCACAGCTGATAAAGTAGCTGTGGTATAAGCCTCTGAGGCAGTGAGCTTGATGGTATGAAGAATTATGTTATTTTCCCTCTTTGCTTAGCCATACTAACCCCCTGACACCTTTAGAATATGGCAGACATTTCCCTGCCTAGAGCCTCCGCTTCTTTGGTCTGCGCACAACTGGCTTGTTTTCATCCTTCAGATTCCTGCTCCTTGTCAGCTTCTCAGAGAAGCCTCCCTGACCAGTCTATGTCTAAAGAGGGGGAATCTATCGCCACCTCCCCTACGATGCTTTATGACAGCCCTCTGGTTCTTTCCTTGATGGCCCTCTTTATAACTCTCTTTGTGCTGATGTGTTATTCTCTTGTTTATTGTCTTTAAGAGTGTGGGCCCTGTGACAGCAAGTCTGCCTTGTGCCTGGTGTGTTTTCTGGGTCCAGGAGAAACCTAACACACTTAAAATATTTGTGTCCCTACCACATGTACCTCAGTACTTTGGTAATTTCTGGAGATGTGAATTATACATAGTTTCTTAAAGCTTGCAGTCTGGAACCATGAGCAACCAGCCACCGTTGCCTTGCTAAGCTATGGTATGGCCACGTGCTCTTTGAGCTATGGCCAGGCCATGCTTTCTTAAGCTTTGGCCCCTTTTCCTACTTTGGGGAGGCGAATCTCCTCTTTCTCTCTTTCAAATTTACTTTCTAAATAAAATGTATTTTCTAATCTTAAAAAAAAAGCTTGCAGTCTAGTTTGAAGACAGAAAATGTGCCGCTAGTACTTGTGACACATGCATTGAGAGAGGAAAAACAGGGGTGCTGTTGGGGGACCCTCAAACAGGTCTGCAGAAGTCAGAGAAGAGAAGACTTTCTCCTGGAAACTCTAAGAAGTGAGATCTAAACCAGGTAAAAGCTAGCTAAGAAAAAGGGAAATAGTTCTAGGCAGGGAGGAGAGCTTGTGCAAAGGCCTGGAGTTGGACAAGACAAAGGCATCTCTGACAGCTGTTTCATAGTTACATGAAGACCTTTGTGCAGATAGAGTCCACCATCTGGTGCAGATGAAGTCTAAGGCAGTCTGCTAGAGAATTTCCTCTTTGGGGAGACCAGTCTTTTTGTTCTATACAGGCCTTCAACTGATTGGATAAGGCTCACCCATCTTATGGAGGGTAATTTGCTTCCTCAGTGTCTGCATATTTAAATGTTAATCTCATCCCCAAACACCCTCCAAACTGACACATAAAATTAACAATCACAGGGACTGAGTGGTGTTATGCAAATCACAATTAGCTTTTAGGTTAAGCAGGAAATCAAGTTGCAAGACTGTGACCTCTTGGATTTCACAGACACATTCATTGACACTGAAAGAGAAAACCCAGACCCAGAGAGCTTTTCACAAGGTCATCCTGCAAGGTCATGTCAGAGCCAAGAGTGGAACTCAAGTTTCTAGACTTCCAGGTTTGTGTTTGTGTTTTTCCCACTATCTCTCACAATGGACAACTTGAGAGACAGAGAGAGAGAGAGAGAGAGAGAGAGAGAGAGAGAGAGAGAGAGAGAGAGTGTGTGTGTGTGTGTGTGTGTGTGTGTGTGTGTGTGTGTGTGGTGTTTCCTGATCAAGAGGCCAAGATAGGGGATTATAAAAAAAAAAAACCAAAGGAGACATTTTCCTCCAGTTGTGTGTTATTTGTTGGAGGACTTCTGAAAACAGCAGTTTGGGCTAGAGTATGGGAAAGGTACAGTGCTGCTTAGGCCTTTATTAAAAATAACCAGTTCCAGGTCACTGAACTGACGCAGCTTCAGGCCTGGAGCTTCTGGACGGTCTGGGTTTGTGTGGTCAACATGAGTCCTGAGGGCAAGATGGAAACCCAACAAGTGGAAGAGATAGGCAAGATTTAGGATCCAAGTCCAGGCGCAGGAACTCACTCCAGTAATCCCAGCACTTTGGGAGGCTGAGGTGGAAGGATTGCTTGAGCCCTCATCTCTACCAAAAAATCAGCTGGACATGGTGGCATGCGCCTGTAGTCCCAGCTACTCGCGATGCCAAAGTGGGAGAATCTTCTGAGCCCAGGAGGTTGAAGTTGCAGTGAATTGTGATCTTGCCACTGCACTCCAGCCTGGTGACAGGGTGAGAACCCAACTCAAAAGGAAAAAAAAAAAAAGATTTAGGATACAAATTAGAAAGGTGAGGGTATCTCAAAGCTGGAGGTCCACGTCAGTCACCATGCTTCGCACAGGTCCAGAATCCAGAGTTCTGCCTGGGGCTGAGTTTGGGATTTTTAGTTAAGCATAAGGAAATACATTATGGATCTAGGAATACCATGTTAAACCCTGCTTCAGGGTAACTGGGTGTGATGATTAAGCTCAGGGCCTAAGTGCCTTGGGTTGAATCTATCTCTCTGTTTCTCCATCTCTGTATATCTGCTTTCTTTCTCTCTCTCTCATGTGCTGGAAACAGTTGGCTAGCATGTGCTGCCCCTCTGTAGGCATCGGAGGTCAGCTCATGAGGGTAAACAGCAGCAAAATCTGGCTTCTCAGGGGATCCTAATAGCTCTTGCAGAAAATCCCAGTGAGACAACAGAATTCTAAGCTGGTAGCCTCTTCTTTCACTCGCCATTTGATGTGGCACAATTCAGCACTGAACATGCAGTCACGCACTGTATACCAATCCCTCCCGTTATTGATGAAACGCATACATGAAGGTGGGTTCATAAGTGTGCAATGGAGTTGAAACATTTCTATTGCATAAATACTTACCATTGTGCTACTGTTTCCTTAAGCTGTACAGCAACATGCAGTATAGGTTTGTAGCCTAGGAGCAATAGGCTATCCCCCATGTAGTCTGGATGTGTAATAGGTTCTATTGCCTAGGTTTGTGTTAGTGCACGCTATGATGTTCACAAGACAAAAAAAATCACCTTACTGGTGCATTTCTCAGAACATATCTTTGTTGTTAAGTAGTACATGACTATATATGAGTAATGCTTTGGAAGATGCTATAGTAGGGTTTTGTCTACACAATATCAGTATTTACCAAGGCAATAGAATCAGATACCAGATATATCCACATGATGCCATCGGCCCAGATGGAAAAGAACAATTTGTTGATCCCTTTTGGTCTACTGACATTCCAGAGAGAAACTCCCCAACTTTCAGAATCTATGACATGGGAGTGACTGGATTCCTTATGCTGTCTTTCCTCTGAAACTGCTGTATGACATGACTTCCTTTTCTTGGCTAAAGAGATTTTTGAACTTATCTTAATATGAAAGAATGTGGAAATCCACAGGTGTCACAGGTGAGGGCTAAGGAGTCAGTGTGGCCACCTTTTCATAGATCTCAGACCCACAGGCTGTGCCTGAGAGCTATATTTCAGAGACCACCAAAATAGGTAAGTACATTTGGTACCAAGACCCTGGATGGTGGTGGGCATGGAAACCTGGAGGTGTTGTTAATTTTCAAGAGTGTGGTAAATTTTGGACCTTTAATCCAAACATCATCCCTTCTTCTACATGTGCCAGAGCACCCATGGAAAAAAGAAACCCGGAATCATCAGGGGGAAAGTACAAAGGCCTGGCGAGGGGAGAGGCAGGCCTGTCCCACACACCAGTGCTATAGACAAACCAACATGAGAATCACATTGAAACCTGAACGGAGGATGGAGGGTGGTTTGGTCTTCTTTTCCAATGCTCTTTTTCTATCCACAGAATGACTCAATATTGGATGAAAGGAGTTGTGAAGATGTTATAGATATGAAATTTTAGGGAAAAAATGTGACAGGACTCTTTGTAAATTTAAACCAGAGATACATGCAGATTATTTTGGGAATCAGCACAGTCAGTTCGTTCCCCTCTGTAGAACTGGAGGGAGATCAGAGGGAGGGGTGGTGGCAGCCTCCTCTGTTGATCACCAATATTGGTGTGTATTGTGAGATGAACTGGTTGGATATTTGCAGCCTGGACCACTAAAAAGCAGAGCTTCACCTCTGCCCAATCTCCTCTCCAAGCTATCTATGGATTCCGGGATAGGAGGTTCTGGCAGACAGCAACAAAAAAATCCGGGACAGAACGTTCCAGATTTAGAGATCCTTTCTTGGTGGAAAGAGACAGGAACTTAAGTCCAGCCTAGACTTGCACAAACAAATACATCTGTAAGACAGGAATCCTAAATACTAATATCTGAGCAGTAGAGAGAAAGCTGGGAAAAATTAGCACTTAGAGAGACCTGGGGTCGAAGAAAGAACTGCAAATTTATTCCGTACTTGCCCTGTGACTTATCACTGGCTGATGGGACTGAGGGATAAGGGGTGGTAGGTGGGAGGTGGGGCAGGGAGGCAACTGTTTAGAAGAAGAAGACAGTGATATTTAGGGCTGCAAACAAATACAGCTGCAGGTCATGAGGAAGAGTAGTCAGTGACCTTCTTGTCGATGCTGAAGAGACCATAGCTATAAAAATACACAGAGTCTTAAGAGTTTATGTCCCTGGTAGGGCTGACTCTGGAGAAGATTCAAAGAGATGAGGGTCTGAAAACCAGCGTGAGAGCAGTTTCGCATCCCTACAGGCTCTTTCTGTTTTGCTAGGAGATAACCGTTTAAGATTTGCTTGTGGTCTGCTCAGCATTCAAAGAGAAAACTTCAGGAAAAAGTAAGGTGGAGAAAGAGAGACTAATTTTGGCAGAGTAGAGGACAGAGAAGGAAGAATTAGAAGGATCCTTGGAGATCCTCCTGTCTACTCTTCCAGTGTTCACAAGTAGGGTTATATGGGGGGTGAAGAAGGATGATTTTGGCCTCCATAATTTTCTTGGGTTTTATGACATAATATGGAATATGGAGGAGGTTTGGGTTAGGTTCAAGATTGTTCTCATTGCTACAACACTTGCTTAACCACACCTCCTTTGGGGATGAAGGTGAAAAGCTAGAGGCTGGGTAAATGTCAAGTTAGTATAAATGTCAGAATGTATAATTCTGGAACATGCTTGCATGGATCACTGGAGAAATCCTGAGTGATCTTTCATGGTTCTATTTTTTTTCCTTGTGTCCTCAGGAAGTCCACAGGGGGCAATCTGGGGAAGGGTGGGGCGGGAGAAGAGAGTAACACTATTAAAAGGAACAGTGTGATCTAATCTCCAGCATGGATATCTGTTGGGGTTTTGGCTCAAGAAATGCTTTCATTAGTATTTCTTCCACTCCGTGGGCATGTGGGGTTTCCCTCACTTAGGTCTCACAGGCACTGTGGGGAGTAGATCTTAAGAGAAATCTGGAGGCTGGCAGATACTGTTCTATCCAGAAGAGCCTGCTAACAACCCCAGCTGCATTAGCTAGACTGTGAGTCCTAACTCCAGCACCTGCACTGGGACTGAGCTGGTTCCTGACAGTCCCTGGGGAGGTGGTTAAAAGCAAAGAATCTGAAGACAATTCCCCTCCTAAGTCAAGATCTTGATTCAGAAATTCATGGACAGGCCTGAGATCAATATTTTGGAAAAGTTTTCCTGGTGAATTTGATGTGAATTTGGAGTTGGAAACCTCCGTGGTTGGGGTCATTGCTCAGAGTCAGAGTCCATATGTCTAGAAGTTTTGGATGTAAAACAGATGCATCAACTTATTACCTGCAGTGCTCTCAGACAATTATAAATAATGGCAGTAAATGAACACATGTGTAATATTTATATACACATGAAATAGAACTCAAATAAAAGTATTTATGTATTGGAATGTCACAATCAGTCTAGACAATGACAACATATGTATTTAATAGATACAAGCTTTTCTTTTAGTCTATACACAGCAACCCCATTCCCCCTGCCATCTTCTTGGTTTGTGCAATTTTCTTTTTTAAACATTTTTTTTAAGCTGGAGTCTCACTCTGTCATCCAGCCTGGAGTGCTGTGGTACACTCACAGCCACCACAGCTTTGACTTGCTGGGCTCAGGTGATCCTTCTGCCTCAACCTTCCAAGTAGCTGGAACCACAGTTGTGGACCACCACACCTGGCTAATTTTTTGATTTATTGTGGAGACGAGGTCTCACCAAGTTGCCCAGGCTGGTCTTGAATCCCTGGGCTCGGGCAATCCTCTTGCTTCCACCTCCCAAAGTGCTGGGATTACAGGCATGAGCCACCACACCCTGTCGTTTGTGCAATTTTCAAAGCAGTTTCTTTCAAAGCAGTTTTTATGACATGGAGGCATAAGCCCTGTGCAGCATGTAAGGGCTTCTTAGGGGAAGCAGGACTTCCGAATCCTCTGTAAATGGTATTTTGCAGGTTGTGTGTGTGTGTGTATGTGTACACCTATGCAACATAGGATAAGATTCTAGAACTTTAACGGAATTGCCCTTATACTTAGCATGTAATATAAGAAATACAAATCAAACAGATGGGGCTATCATTAACACGTAGACAAAAACTTACAACAGGTCAACGATAGGAATGGAAAAGGGGGAGTCTCCTCAGCCCTGTCCTTCTCTTGGGGAGGGAATGGATTGGTTCATTGAAAAAGGCAAGGGGTGGAGAGCCATGAGGAGCCTCTCTCCCTCCTGCGGATTCCTACAGAGAAAGCTGATTTTTGTCAGCTCCTCAAACAAGTTAGCAAGTCAACAGAGAAGCTTCCCTGAGCTGGAGACAGTCTGCTGCACACCAGTTGTTTGCTTGATAAATAGAAAGAACCCCTGGAGGTGTTGAAAGAGAGGGGTGTGGCCAATGCCTTGGACTGACAGCACATTTAGAAGAGCTAAGGAAACAAAGGTACAAATGCTAAGCATCTCTTAAGTTTCGTTTACACAGGCCAGAATGAGGTGAGACTATAGGAATGAACTGTCTGATGAAAAGATATAGCTGATCTGGCAAAAATCTGACCTGCAACCCTTTTGCCTGTAATAGTAGGTTACAAAATCTTTACCTTTCTTTCCAAACACACTCTTCCCCTACTACACACACACACACACACACACACACACACACACACACACACACACGCACTTATTCATTCTTATTCCTGTGAAGACTCCATCTTACTTTCTTTTTGGATTTATTTGTCTTCTAGTTCAGAGAGCTATATACATTGATTTTCATTGCTCTCCAGTTATTTTATGCAGACAAATCTTATCTTTCTGAAAAACCAGTGCTGTATATTATGCTGCTGTTTTCTTTCTTCTTTTTTTCCTCCTTTTTCTTTCTCCTTCCCCTCCCTCCCATTTCTCCTTCCTTCCATCCAAGGTCTGCCTAGCTAGTGCTGGGTCTATGTTGAGCCTTCATTCAAAAATTGTTTCATTCATTCTCTATACTATCTTTATCAAGTACGTTTTATGTGCTAATCACCAGGCAAAGCTCTGCTTTCAGATTCCAGCCGAGAAGAGCTCAGGTTCCAGGCAATCACATCATCTGTCCGCAATTTGTTGAATCTTACTGAATCTCTAATGTTGAAATTGAGAACTTTAGACACAGGTAAGTTGGCAAGACATTTGAAAGCCAATTTTAAGGCCATCCAAAGGACAAAAACGTTGGAGCCAAACCGGGCTGAGGGCATCTGCATGTCCCCTTCAGCTCCCTAAAGCATTCCTACAGGGTACTCAGTTTTCAGAAGAACCCACAAAGGCTGGGAAGGTTTCCTGCACTGCTCTGGTGGCTCAAGGGTGGGAAACTGGGCTGGATGGTGAATGAAGCAACCTGGCCACTCAGTTCCAGTCATGCATGAGTCTCACCCAGGTGAGGATCTGTAACTCTCCTTGGGCTCAACAAACCTTCCAATTCAAGAGAACTTTCCTCATGCTGCCTCGTTTCTCTGGCCTTTGGGAATAATTTTTTCCCCTTGTGGTTTAGAAGAGATAGAGGAGAAAATCAAAGCAAACAGAGAAATATAAGTATGTATCTGTTTAACCATCCCTTGTTTGAAAGAATGAGCAAAATCATCAGCAGACACAAACATGATTAAGAACAGGGGCTTGACCTTTGGAAAATGTGACTGTTTCCATAGAGTGAAGTCCTTGCATAATGCAGAGACGCTCAGACGAGCCTTGATGTGAGGGAAAGTAGATCACTTTGGAGAAAATTGTTTAATTTGATCTGGGGATGAAATGTACCTTGTACGCCTCCTTTTCAAGGAAATGACATATTTACAGCTTGTAATTCGCTTACTTCAGATGAGGAGAAAACAGATCTTGGCATTTCCAGGAAGTCATGGATAGCAACATTTTCACTCATTTCCACAATCATGCACACTCACACATATACACACACATCTACACACCCTATCGTCACTGAAAATGTGTTCACACAGGCAAGGAATCTTGCACCAAGTTCCAGCAAATTAGTTTCCCATATAACCATTCATTGAACCTTGTCTGAACAAATGGGAAACTTTTCAAACATGTAATGCTCACATTTGGTGTGCAGTGAGTGCTGTTATGTCCTTCCTGGATGAAATCTCATATGAGGGGGGACCCAAAACAAACCGGAATTTACTTATAAAAAATTGTATATTTATTCTTCCATTCACATTCAAAGTACCCTCCATTTGATACAATGTGCCTGTTGAGATGCTTTTTCCACTACTCAAGACAGTTTTTGAACTCATCAATTTTGATGCCTTTTAGTGCTTCTGACATTTTTTGTTTCACCTTTTCCACATAGGAAAACCGTTTCCCTTTGAGGACTTTTTTCAAAGGGAAATAAAAAAAGTCACTCTGAAATAGGGTGAATAGGGAGGGTGGGGCACAGGGGTCATGTCATTGTTGGTCAAAAACTGCTGAACACTTAGTGCAGTGTGGGCAGGGGCATTGTCGTAATGGAAGAGCCAGTCATCTGTTTGCCACATCTTGGGACATTTCTTCCACAAATTGTGATGCAACCTTCCTAATACTTCCAGATAAAAACTTTGCTTGACCATTTGATCCAGAAGAACAAATTCTGAGTGTACTACAAGGGACCTGCCCTCCAAAGATAATTTGTTTTGGGGGGTAGGGAGTCCTCCTCGTATTTTGTGGAACTGTTTTTTTGAGATTCCTCTCTTGGAGGAAAAGGAGCCTCTGTGAATTTGAGGTTTTGAGGCCTCAGAAACATATTGGATACAGCTGTGACAATTAAAAGGGATTTTAGGGCCTTATCTCTCAAAATAAGAGAAAAGAAAGAAATCGTTGTTAAAAGATGGGACCTCTGGATGTTTTGGAGGTTATGGGCAATATCATGTGAGGAATTCTGTATGTAGACTATACATTGTTTTCATGTCAAGAATTTTGGTGGGCTGTTCTCTGCTTACTAGGGAACCCTCCCTCTTCTCTCTGAAGGAGGAAGTGGGTTTATATGACAACCAGAAGATTTAAATTTAAAACAAGGAAAGGTACTGTGACTCTGTCTTTAAGAAAAGAATAAATGCACAGGATGACTCTGCCAGAAATCTATTCTTGGCTTTGTTGCCTGCATATCTATTTTATGCAAGTGAAATTCTACTAGGTCATAATATGTTCTGAAATTTTGTTGCATTATGTCTAATCAACTGACCACTACCTCAAACTTAAAAATCTGGTCCACAAACATTGGCATGCCTACATCTTGCTAGGCCCTGGAAGTAGATGTGATCTGAGGTCTCTAGGTGAATTAAATTGAAGATCTGCCAATAGAGGGCCCTAAGAGTCAAAGTATGCAATGGTCCTGCCCTGTGTCCTAACGGCATATGGCAGTGGGCTTGATCCAGAGAAGAAACAGGAATGTCTTCAAGGACGAAGGCTGTCTAGAGAGTGTTTCTTCTGAAATGCCAGATTAAGTTGCTCATCCATATCATCACGATCGCCATTACTGTTACTATGTTTCATTTGAGCTTCAACACCAACCTTCCAAAATGGTAGCCTGTTTCCAGGGGGAGGGAAATTTGGAAGACCTCATCATTTCCAGAGAATTCAATTAAGCAAGCCAGTCTTGTCACTTTGCATAAAAGTGATAGGGGTTATGAAGTCACCTGAACAACCTAGTTAGTAGTAAGACTTCAGTTATATGTCCCCTTACCATGAAGCCATTAAAATGAGCGAGGGAAAACACTCAAAGGAAGAGAACATTGTCCACATCTCAACTTCTTACCCAGACTCTATTAGGGGATCTTCTTGGACTTTGTTGTTATGATAGGGCATAGTGGTGTGTGTGTGTGTGTGTGTGTGTGTGTGTGTGTGTGTGTTTGTATATACGAGGAAAAGAGAGAAAATATTAGTCATATTCTAGCTTTCTTTTTATTTTTTATTTTTTGAGTTGGAGTCTCACTCTGTCACCCAGACTGGAGTGCAGTGGCCACTCCCCACCACCGCAGCCTCGACCTGCTGGGCTCTGGCGATCCTTCCGCCTCAGCCTTCCAAGTAGCTGGAACTACAGGCGCGTGCTACCACGCCTGGCTGATTTTTGATTTATTGTGGAGATGAGGTCTTGCTTGCCCAGGCGGGTCTCGAACCCACAGGCTCAGGCAATCCACTCACCTCAGCCTCCCAAAGGCGCGGGATTACAGGCTGAGCCACCGAGCCCGGTTCATATTTTAGCTTTCAAAGATAACTGTCCTTCTTATTGTAAATCTCAAAAGAATGGGACTGGGTTTTTCCCTAAAACATTCTAATTTTCCTTAACTGTGGGCCCACCATTTCAGAATCTGCCTGAGCACTTTCAGGTTGTAAGATGAAACACATTTTTTACTACTGGCTCCCTAGATATGCGGGGCAGTGCTTTCTTTGGCTTTTCTCAACTACTTCTCTTTCCAGAGTGGAAGGGCTATTGGTGAACAAGTCTCCGTTTTCTCAGCACAGATGAGGAGGTGACAATGGCAAGCGGAAGGGAAGGCAAGGTGGGGGAGAGGTTAGCAGGGCTCCTACCCTTGTCTCTGAGGTATCTCCTACTCAGGTACAGAGAGGGTTTGCTGCTAGGTGACAGAACTGTGGAGGCTTCTTCCTCTTCTCCCTCTCCTCCAGCCCCATGTCACTGAGCCCACTTTGGAGACCCTGCTACAGCCCCTATTCTGAGAGGCTCAACTGTACATGAGGAAAGATGGGTGAAATTTTGTGGGGAAAGGATTTTTTAGTGACCCCAGTAGGCTTTCTAACCACTCAGTAAGACTCGGTGAACCAGAAAATGCCACATTCGAGGGACTTTAGGGGTCATGACTGTAGGATCTAGTGATTAGTGATCAGCGATGATGTATACTCTGAGGCTCAAGGGATGGAAGTGGCTTACCCAGACCAGTCAGGTTGTTAGTGACTGAAGGAAGATCTCCTGCATCCCAACCCAGGGCTTTTCCTCCTGTACCAGGAGGCGGTATCTTTCCTGAGTTTCCTTTCTGGAAATTTTGGGGTGGGGTCATTCTGGCTCTTGGTCTGAATCCTGAACTGGAGAACTTTAGTCTCACTTTGCTCTTCTCAGCAAAAACTTTGAATTCACTCTCCTCCAGCACTCCAGCCATCTGCTTATCCACCCTGAAACTCAGAAAAGAGAAAAGAAATCTGTGTGACTCGTGGAAAATTTTATTGCAGACCAAATCAGTCCCACCCCTCTCTGTTTGGTTCCATCAGCAATCTTGAAATCAGTTTTTTTTGACCTGTTGTCTGTAGCATTTTCACAACTTTGGAGGTGCCCTGACCCTCTCTAGTCCTGCTGGGTCACCATGCCTTAGTCAGATTTTGAAATTTGCTACTGCTTTTTACAATCATTTTTCTAGGAGTTTGCCATATTTACCTGCACTACTTTGAGCTCAATTAGTTTTCGACTCTATTTTTTAAAAAATATTAGGATTTGATTTGTTAACATATCTGTTCATTTGCTCTGTCACCAACTTGATATCAGTTGGGTTACCCAAAACCAATTTGTGTCAAGTTGGTGATAGGTCAAGGGCCTGGCTTAACCAGGTAAAATTGTTCAAGTATTGAAATGAGTCTCTGGCACACAAAGATCTTTCTTTCCAACTGCCTCTTATCTCATGCCCTTTCTTTTTTGTTTGCCCTGTGATAGCTATTGCTTTTGAAAAGTATTTGTCAATTATAATAATTTTATCCATTACGCCGATTGCGTTAGTGTAATAATTGCATTTCTATGACAGTTTTAGGCATCTTCCCACCCCTTTTCAGTTTGTGCCAGAAGCTAGTGGTCTCTAAACTTGGTTGATTATAAAATACATGGTGATTTTTATTCCAAATATAGGATCCCAACCTCTTTCTGGAACAAAGGAACAGAATCCCCTGGATTGGGTCCTAGGAATTTGTATTTTTTCTAAACAAGATTTCCAGGCAATTTCAATAATTAGTCTCTGACCTCCAATTGGGAGTTTATTTCCAACCTTGAGATTCTGTGACCCTGTGATTTTATCCTCATCATAGCCTTGGGAGAAATCATCATTATTATAATAATAACAATCAACATATTAAGTACTCTCTAGATATTAAGCTAAGACTTAAGCATTTTATATGAATTGTCTCAGGGTGAGGCCATTCTTAAACCCTCTTCAACACTGGAGAAATTTAAGGCTCGTTTTTATCAAGATCACCTAGTAGAGGACTAACTAGAATGTCTTAAAATACTTGTAACTTAAAACATTCTCTGAATTCACTGCTCTGAGTTCCAGGGTTCTTTCTGGGGTGGGGTCAGGGAAGGTGGGCTCAGGTCATTAGACCTGTTACCCAGCTGTGAAGTCCTTAAGGGCAGGGAGTGTGTCTTAGTCTCTGTTCTCTCACTTCCCCTTGACACATCCTAAGCATCATACCTGGAAAAGAGAATATCCTCAGTGAGTGATTTGTTCAATTAAAATTATCTGTAATTTAGGTCTTCTAACTTTTAGCCCAGGGCATTTCTGTTACCTAGGATTCAACAAACTCCAGGACCCAAAGGTATGCAGGGCTTTATTTGTTGTTTTATGGATAATGGATAATACTGGGAATTTCAAAGACCAAAAGTCTTACAAAGATAATTATCTCTATGATGACATTTCAGGCACCTGGACAGCTAGACCAGTGTTGGAAAGGTAGTGGTTGTAGACCTACATATATATGGTCTACACCTGATTTTCAACAAAGACAACAATACAGTTCAATGGAGAAAAGAGGGTCTTTTCAATGAGTAGTACTGGAGCAACTAAATATCTGTGTGGAGAATATAAAAGAAACTCTTGGTCCCTACCTCACACTGTACATTGAGATCAATTTTAAAGAGGTTGTGGGCTTAAATGCGGAAGTTAAAACAATAAAACTTTTAGTAGAAAACATAAGACAATTCCTTGTAACCTCAGAATAGGCAAATATATCTTAAGCAGACCACAAAGTTACTAACTACAAAAGAAATTGGTAAGTTGAATTTCATAAAAATAAAAAACAAATACATTTCCATTCGCCATGAGATACAATTGAGAAAGTGGAAAGCAAACTATAGAATAGGAGGAAATACTTATTAAAAGACTAATATCAAGAAAATACAAAAAACTCTTACAATTCAATTATAACAAGTCAAACTACTTGGTTTTTAAACCAGTTTTTAAAAAAATGTACAAGATTGAACAGGAAATTCACAAACAAAAAAATATCCAAATTGGCAATTATATGCTCAATATTATTAGTCATCTGGGAAATGAAAATCAAACTAATAGAGATATTATTGCACAACACATTGGAATGGTTGAAATTAAAATGACTGATGATACAAATTGTTGGTGGCACATCTGGAATGCTCATAGGCTGCTGGTGGGAGCCCAAAATACTGTAAGCAGTTTGGAAAGCTATTTGGCATTTTCTAGTAAATATCAGCATATGCCTATGGCCCAAACAGTTTTACTCCTAGCCATAAGTGGGGGGAACCCCCCAAAACCTGGAATTATCGTTTGGAGGGTGGGCCCCTTGTAGTACACTTGAAATTTGTTTCTCTGGATCAAATGGTCAGCAAAAGTTTTTATGTGGAAGTTTTAAGAAGGTTGTGTTACAATTTGCAGAAAAAACATCCCAAGTTGTGGCAAACAGGTCACTGGCTCTTCCACCATGACAATGCACCTGCCAACACCGCTGTGAGTGTTCAGTGGTTTTTGACCCAAGACAGCATGACCCTTCATGGCCCAACCTCCCTATTCACCCGATCTCTTCCTAAGAGATTTTTTTTTGTTTCTGTGGATGAAAAACGTCCTTAAAGGGAAACTTTTTGCCTATGTGGAAGAGGTGAAACAAAAAATGGGAGAAGCATATAAAAAATGATGAGGTCACATGTTCTCACTAATAAGGAGACATTGAACAATTATCGTAATACTCTAAGAAAGGGATTGGCAGTAGTGGGAAACTGCCAGGGGAGATGGGGGAACACCTCATCAACAAGGGTACCTGCATAATGAACATTTGTATACCTAATCCTGAATTATACCCCACATCTTTAAAATTTAAAAAAAATGATGAGTTTAAACATTGTTTGTTTTTTTTTTTTGAGTTGGAGTCTCACTTGGTCGCCCAGACTGGAGTGCAGTGGCACGCTCCCGGCCACTGCAGCCTCGACCTGCTGGGCTCTGGCGATCCTTCTGCCTCAGCCTTCCAAGTAGCCGGAACTACAGGCACACACTACCACGCCTGGCTAGTTTTTGATTTATTGTAGAGTCGAGGTCTCGTCAAGTTGCCCAGGCAGGTCTTGAACCCACAGGCTCAGGCGATCCACTTGCCTTGGCCTCCCAAAGTGCTGGGATTACAGGCTGAGCCACTTAGCCTGGCTTAAAAATTGTTTTGAGCAGTGGAAAAAAGTATTTCAATAGGTGTATTGCATCAAACCGAGAGTACTTTGAAAGTGACTGAAGTTTAAACATGCAAGAATAAATACACAAATTTTTAATAAATACATTCTGTTTATGTTAGGGGCCTCCCTCTTATGCTCAAGAGGAATGATGACATATGTCTAACAAAGACTTGCCCAGAAAAGCAGGTTTAATAGTAAAAGCCCCAAACTGGAAGCAACTCAAATGTCTGTTATCAGGATTGCAGATACATAAGTAGTTGCAAATTAATAGCATGGAATACTATTCAGCAATAAAAAAAATCACTGATACAAACAACATAGATGATTCTTAGAAACAGTATATTGAGTGAAAGACATCAGTCACAAAAAATTCATATTGGGTAATTCTGTTTATATGAAGTTTGAGAGCAGGCAAAGTTAGTCTATGTGATAAATATTAGAAATGTGATTATTTTGTGGGGGAAGGTGGATACAATTCACTGGGAAGGGTAATGTACGAACTGCCCCATTTATCTATTGTTATGTGACAAACTATCCTAAAGCTCAGTGGCTAAAACAACACCCAGCACAGAAATCCATTGTTTTGTGAGTAAGGAATTCATTCAAGCAGAGCTCGACTGATTGATTCCTCCCCTTCCTCCTCCCCTTCTTCTTCCCCCTGTGCACTGTGCTTTATAATCTTCCTCCCCCTCCTCTTCCTCCTCCTTCTTCTGTGGCACTGATGGATTGACTGGTCTTGAGGTTCCAAATAGCTTTCCTTATGTCTCACATCTTGTCAAGCTGGTTGGAAGTCTGGGCCCAGCTGGATTTTTTGACTGAAGCACCTAGATGTACCTCTTCAACGTGGCAACCTGGGGTAGTTAGACTTCTTACCTGGTGTTCAGGGCACCCGGAGTGAGTGTTCCAGAGAATAAGGACAGAACTTACATGGGACTTACCGATCTAGCCGTGGCAATCACACAGTGCCATTCTATTGGTCAAGTCTGTCACGGTTCTGCTTAGATTCAGAGAGAGCGACATGGACTCTACCTCTCAATGGAAAGAGTATCAAAGACTTCTTTGGCATGTTTTAAAACTACCCTAGGAAACTCCGGGGACTGATAGAAACAGTCTATATTTTGTTTTGGATGGTGGCTAAATGAATATATACAAAATAACTGCACTTCATACTTAAGATCTGTGCACTTTATGTAAATTATACTGCAATTTGAAAAATCTGCAGAGCATATAAATTCTTTACTGTCATTATTTTCATAACAACGCTGTGTTAGCAATTATTATTTCATTTTATAGATAATTCATTTTATTCAAGTTATTAATAACTTGGCCAATGTCAAACAGAACCAGAGCTCAAACTAAGTTTATCTGATCCCAAAATGTCTTTTCTTTCCACTAGTATCTGGTGGCAGAGACAAAATAGTGCATGCATTCATTCATTCCTCAGTTAATATCTACTGAGATAATATGTTGGATACCGGACTAAGAAATGGGAATAAATAGAAGAATAACATGTTCTTGCCTTCGAAGGGCTCATAGCCTATGGAAGAAGACAGATATGTATATAAATGTCTATTCTACAATGTGATTAATATTATGTTGAACACATTTTCTGAACTCTTCAAATCAGGACCCCATGAAATGAATGCTCACAAAGGGACAGACTATTTGAAATCAGAACTTGTTCCAGGAAACATGTGGTCACAGTAGACTAGAACATTTACAAATCTCTAATGAGGCCCAGAAGAAAGAGGGTGGGGAACATTGCCGGAAGAATCTGGGATCATTGCTCAGGGCCTCCCAAGTGCCCAGCACTGTGCTTTGCAATCATCCTCTCTCCTAATTCTGACAACGTCCCTCCATTAGTTTATTTGTCTCGTTTTGCATTTGAGGAAACTGAAACCAGGAGAGATGAAAGAATTTTCCCAGGTCATGTTGACAGTGGGTAGCAAAGTCTGGATCTGATCCTAGATCCAACTGTTTATCTTAGGGGACGGCTTGAAAGGTCTTTGATCTCCTCACTCTTTCCTTTGCCTCTTGCTGACCTTTGGGGGCTGCATGTATGATGTACTCTTGCTTCTCTTTATGCTTCCCAAACTCAGCTTACTTCCTCTGGTGTCTTGGGGGAGGTTGGTACTGGTTTTGCAAGAGCCGATTGTTCAAATCCTTCCCAACTCCAAGTTCAATGGTATTGATGGTGGTAGCTTAAAACTGTCAATGGTGGACGTGTTCACACCATGGAAATCAACAGATTCTACAAATCAGGGTTTTTTTCTGGGCAGGGGGAGAGGCGAGACCAACTTTTTCAGAATACACATGACTGCTGTACTTCCCCAGAACTAGACCCTGAAGGTTTATGCTTAGTTATATCTGTAATCTTTTGACTTTGCATTTCAGAAGTGTGCTTTATTCAGTTAAATTCATGTATGTACATTTAATTTGCTTAGATTTTATTCTCTTAGGAAGCTCTTTATTGTTGCTGTTGTTTTGAGGTTTGAATTTGATTTGGTTTGACCCTTTACTTTCCTATTCTTCTGCTTTTTGTTATTTTAATTGCAATCGGAGTCAGTTTGGTTTAGCTTTTACCTGCCACAACCTTCCCCTTTGACCCTGTTACTAGACTCCCCAGGTGAACTGCTACCTTCACCTAACTCCTCCCCCCACCCAGTCTGTGACCACACATGGCCATCTGTTTTGAGACCTCAGATTTATCTTTCATGCTTTTTTCTTTTTTGGCATTCACAGGTTGCTGGAGTTTAGCTAGCTTTGACTAACAGGTGTTATGTGTTGATCTCTCGAAAAGTCTATTTTTCTTTGTCAGTTCCCCAATGTATCTCACCACTGTCACCGACTAGACTGAGACATGAGGGCCTTAGTTGGAAGCTACAGAGTGTCTGTCGGCTTTCTGGAAAGTGCATGAGGCTTCATCAATCAGCAGAGGCTTGGAGGGCCTGCGGCTTTGTGCTGGCCTGGGTTTACAAAGACGCCGCTGGGCAGGCTGCTGGGGCTGGGCGTACCCTGGGTTATTTCTTCCAGGAGTTGGGTGGGGGGCTGAGTTTCTAGTTTTTCTGGTCACATGGGTGGATTTACCTCATGTATCTTCTACTTGGGGTCTCCTTGTACCTAAATAAAGATAACCAGGAGACAGCTGAGAGCGAGCAAACCAGTTCATCTAAGGAGCAACCTATGATATTAGCAGCCTGATCTCGCCCTTCTACCGCATTTATTGAATGTTTACTGAATGCCAGGTATTCTGCCAAGTGCTTCGACAGCATTGTCTCATTTAATTCTGACAACAACTTGGATGAGAAAGCTAAGTCTCAGAGAGATTGAATAACTTTTTCATGGTCACGTAGTAATTAAGTGTGTGAGTCAGAATTTGAAGTCAGGATTGCTGGCTTCCAGTTAACACAATCTCTTAACCTTTCTGCTATGCTCCCCAAGTCCTCTGGAGTATAGAATAATTTAATAACACCTGTCTATTTGCCAGGCTCAGTTAATAACACCTGTCTATTTGCCAGACTCAGGGCCGGAAGTACAGGGATGAATGAGACGCAATTCCTGCCTTTGAGGAGTTCTCAATCTAGTGAACGAGACAGACAGTCTTGAACATAAATTATTCTAATCAGGGCATGGATAGGAGTTCAGGGAGTTGATGTGAAATTGAGAAGGGCACGCTGTCCCGTGCTTGGGAATGGTGGGAACCTAGGGATGCTTTCTGAAGGGGACAGGGCCTCTGAGCAGTGTCTCAGGAGTACAGGACTTATCTCCTCATACTGGGTGCAGAGACTCTGTCTTCATGGAGACAGGAAAATCAGATAAATCATCCCTCACCTCAAAGGACTTATGATCTAGTGGGAGACAGAGTCAATGCTGGTGAAATCTCATCACCAGTTGTTTATATCCAAAGTCTAGACACCTGTATACCTGTGTATGAAAGGTGATTAGAATGCCTGCATTAGGATGGTTGTAGGGATGGAGAGGTTTAACAGGATATCAGAAAGGAGTCCATAGAGTGTTGAGAGGCTGGGTTTAAGACTCAAAACTACCCTGGCCACCCATTGACTTTGCAAAATTGAGCATGTTGTTTCTTCTTTCTGGAACTCAGTTCTCAATTTATAAAATGAAAAGTGTGCCAGAATGCTCTCACAAAGGTTTCTAACATCTGGTTTCCCAAGAGACTGTATTTTCTATGAGTTGAACTCTAAGGGGAGATTCTGACTAGAGGTGGTTCCCCCTTGGGCACTAGATCAAGCTGGGCTTTTCCATCTGCCACACGGTCTCTTCTGTGTCACTATGTTGTTCTCCCAGAGACTAAGGTTCTTAAACTGCCCATTTAGGAGACGCCATGTCAAATCTGGTCTTTGGCCTGATAGGCTGGTCCTGGAATGTACTTGTTTTACCCCATTCCCCTTCACTCCTTTACCTTAGGTTTAGTGAAGCACAACTGAAATCTAAACACATTGGTGAGAAGACAATTAATGACTGGGTTTGTGTTCTTTTTTTGTATCATCTTTATCTTCCTACTTTTTGAACTACCTTGAGTCTGTGGGACTAATTTGAATCCCGTTCCCTCTGTGAATATTTTCCTGGATTCTGAAGCTTACAGTTCTCTCTCATAGATAGTAGTATCCATGCTTATTGTCTGTCCAAGTACTTCTAATGGAACATTAATATTTAATTTAGGTCTGTGTGATCAGCTGTGCAATCTTGGGTGAGCCATAGCATCTCTGCCCCTCATCTGCAAAATGAAGGTGTTAGAGTGGTGGTCAACAAATTATGGTGCTTGGGTCAAATCTGGCCCATTGCCCATTTTTATAAAAAAAAATTCTATTAGAACTCAGTCATACTGTTTATCTGTCATCTATGGTGGTTTTCATGGGACATAGCAGAGTGAGTAGTTGCGATAGACACTATATAGTCAAAGGCTAAAATGTTTGGTCTCTGTCCATTTACAGAAAAAGTTTGCCAATTCCTGGACTAGAGTATTGTTAAGCTTCTCATGGTTTTGAAATGAGTTGACTCACATTCTTTCATTTACCCAACACATACATTCAGAGCCTGATGTCTGCATGTGCAAGGTGTTGAGAGAAATGTGGGAATATTTAAATTCTGTTCAATCACAGGTATTCTAATGTGTCATAACACTTTATGCTCCCTCTGTCTGGAATGCCCTTTGTTTCATGACCAATTCCAACCCATTCTTTAAGATTCTTCAGGAGTCTTATTCTGATCCCTCCTGGCCAGGCTACGTGCTTGCTATTCTCTGTATTTCTATAGATGTACATCTACTGTTTATCTTATTGATGATGATACTTGTATCATTGAGCTGAGACTTGTTGTTTAGTCTCCTCTTCCTTCATTTATTCACCACTTTGCTAGCTTCAGGGATTCAAAGTCAATAAATCATGGCCCGAGAATCTCATAGAGCATAGAACAGAAAGTGTTGGCTCTGTCTTTGTTGTGGTTTGATTGTGTTAACTGAAGTGTATGTGTTGGAAACTTGGTGCCCAATGCAACAGTGTTGAGACGAGCAGCCTAAAATAATTACATGTGCACGTATAAGTCTCTTTGCTGTATAGAAAAGAATTAGAGGAGGCGAGAGGTGAATCATTGACCAGACACCAGGGGCTGGGGACCTGGGCACAGACAGACACTTCTAAATTCAAACCTGGCCTATAAAAATTTTTGTTAGAGGGGTTACAGCAGTAGTACAGAAAAGTCTTATATAATTTTTACTCAGAGTTGCCTAATTTTAACATATAGTCTTGGTACCATTATCAAAATAAGTTAATACTGGTATAATACTACTAACTAAATGACTGACTGAATACTAGTAACTAATGCCTAAGCCAAAAAGGCCTTAATCCTCGAAGGAGGTGACTGGCCTTTCCAGCTGGGTCCTGGAGTTTGGGCTTTCCAGGCACACAGGGATGGCTCCTGTCAGTGAATCCACCACTCTAGGAATCTAGAAGCCTCAGGGGCCTTGTAGGGACAACCAGAGGTCTGGCATTAGACCAGTGACATCCTGATGTCCTCTTCAGCTCTCTGAATTCTCCATTTATGATTTGATGAGGAAGAAAACAGTGCTCTCCAGGACTTAGATACATTTCATAAGAAGCTCCTGGGGTCCAAGAATCAGGAGCTATGAGTATTAGATTATGTTAGATTTTAGAAGATTAGATTGTTTTAGACAATAAAGGTGTTTGAAGAAGTCACGTGCTGGCTTGACTCGGTGGCTCAGCCTGTAATCCCAGCACTTTGGGAGGGTGAGGCAAGTGGATTGCCTGAGCCTGTGGGTTAGAGAACAGCCCAGGCAACTTGGCGAGACCTTGTCTCTAAAATAAATTAAAAAAATTAAAAAAATTAGTTGGGTGTAGTTCTGGCTTCTTGGATGGCTGAGATGGAAGGATCGCCGAAGTCCAGGAGATCGATGCTGGGGTGGCCGTGAGCATGCCACTGCACTCCAGCCTGGGTGACGAACTGAGACTCCAACGAAAACAAAAAAAGTCAAGTGCTGTGTGCACATGTGCATATGTGCAAGATATTACCTTTTTCCTCTTAATCCCCCTGCCTCATAGCCTTGCTTGCTACCTGCTCAAGAGGGAAGAGCTTTAGACTGGCACAAGGAGGTCCCGGTCCTCTGCTCTGAGCTCAGTGACCTTGGGCATGCTTCGGGCAAATAACTTCACTCTTTGGCTCTTTGCCTGACACGTGACAGAAAGCTGATCTCTAAGAGCTCTACAATTTCTTTCACCTCTGACTTTTGTATTCTCCCTTTCCTGTTTGGAATTTTTGCTCTATTTGCCCTTCCTCATTCTCACATTCTTCTCATTTTTTCTCACCCTTCTGCTCTTATTTTTCTGCCTTTCTCAAACTTTCTTTTTCTTCTTCTCATTCTGTTTCTCCGCATGTCCCCATTGTTTCTCTTGCCCAATTCCTCTCTTCTTCTATCTCTCGTTCACTCCTCCCTTTCTCTTTCTGCTTTACCTCTCTTTCTGCTCCTTATCCCCCCCTGCATTTCTCTCCCCTCTATTTTAGTGTAATCTTTGTTATATACCAGGCCTTTATGGCTTACCAAATGCTCATGGCAATTATTTCCAATGGGGGGGGGGGATTAAATCATAGTATTGGCAGCTGGCAATTTGCTTCAATCACAGAAAAATGTCCCCAGCTTCCTCAAATATTGAAACATTGATGAGGAACAGATTTTCTCTGGCAGTGTGAATTCCCCTCTGTCCAAGTTTGGCAGAGGGACTGCCCTGCTTGATATTATTATAGGCATTTCGATGCATTCCCTGTTTAGTGGAGTTGGAATGCATTTCAACCAACCCCTATATTGATGTGAAACTGCTTTTATTCATAATGAGGGTGTATTAAAATATATATACATTTCCACTGATTTCTGGCTCCTGGGAGGCCAGGATCTGATGATGTCCAGGCAGGAAGGTCTGGGTTTTTCCACCCTTTCTCTGTGGGGAGAGTGCTGGAATTTAGACGCACTTGTCCCCACCTCCTTGTTAGACTTCACTGATTTTAATAAACATGTTCCTTTCTTTGGTTTCCTCCATGACATAGAATCAGATGGACGTCAGTTGATTGGGGTTTTCCAGAGGTCACCTTCTCTGTCCCCTGCACACGTTGACAAGGGCCCTGAATTGACCAGGATCTGAGTGAAGTGTTAGGGGTGATACAGAGAACAGACATCAAACACATGAAAATATACACAGATACAGTGGTGCAACTATTTGATTGCAATTCTCTTCGTGCACAAGAAGACACAGGAACGAATGGATGATGAGAAAAGGGACACGAGGTCCAAATGAGGGGCTGTGAGGGAGGCAGATGGGTGGAGAGGAGCCCTGGGACATTTGGGAAGGACAGAAGCAACAGCTAATGACAGACAGCTTCTCTTTTTTGGAAAGACCTGTGTTGCCTCGTGTCAGGATAGATTCGTTCTTTTATTATCTAGTAACTCTCTTCTTTAACCCTCCCCACCCATGCACACCTGGACGCCAGCTTTGGGTCAGAGCCACAGCTATCATTTTCACAGAATTCCAGAGTTGGCAGAGACCTTAGAAACCTAGGCCAGAGGTCTTAACCGGGAGCTTCTGAGAGTTCAGAGGATGCCCTGAAATGAACAATGATTTTGTACAGGTAACCACTTTTCCAGGGTGTGAGGGAAAGCTGTAGCTTTCCTACAGGACATTCCTAAAAGATGTCAAGATCAAAAAAAACTTCAAACCACAGGCCTAGCTCAGACCCCACGTTGAAGGTCTGGGGGAAACCGAGGGCCAGCAAGGTGACGGATGTGGCTGAACTAAGGTCTCGGTAGAGAGCTGCTGAAATTCTTTCCATTTACAAATGATGAAAAGGGCCTGGGGAACTTGAGTGACTCACACAGTTAGCAGGAGAGTCAGGCTAATGCTAGTGTCCTGGCTCTCAGTCCAGAGGCTTCTTTTGTGTATCACCATCATTCCTGCTAGGCTAGTATGGCATCTGCATTCACGTCAGGTATCAGCAAGGGCTGTCTATACCAGACTTCTGCTATCTACTTCAGGAAATTGACAGTCCTAAATAGGTATTTGAGTAGGGCGGATTTTCATGAGATGGGTGTTCACTGTGATCTTGTTTACAACATGTTAATTTGCAAGGTAGTAGCCCAAACAAACACCTTTGGTTTACGGGGGAAACTTTAAGACTTGAGTTCAATAACATATGAGGCAGCCTTGGTTGATCTGCACTTCTTGTAGCTATTTCTCATGCTCACCTTACTCCAAAGTGAAATCAGATACAAAATCAGGTGAGGAGGGCACAGAAGCATCACAAGGACTTGGCAACAATATAGCTACATCTTTCTAGCTTTGTCATTTCTCACTATGGGCTCTAAGCCCCAGCTACTCTTAAGAATTTTCTGTTCTCTGAATATAGCTATAAGCCCCAGCTACTCTGATCAATTTTCTGTTCTCTGAATACAACCATGCTGATCCACACTTTTGGTGCAAGTTATTCAGTTTGCTTGGAGTATCCTTCCCCTGAAAATGGCTTCCTATTTTTGAGGACTTTCCATCAAAGCCACTCCCTTTATGCAGCCTTTTCTGACGTGCCTAGGCAGTGATACAGAGACCCGCTAATGTCTGTCCATATTGTCACAGCCCCTAGAGAAGGGCATGACAAGGGCCCAAGCACTGCTGTAAAGTCTTGAACAGTATTCCTGAGAGCTAATAAAAGATGAGCTTCCTCTTATCTCTGATGCACTCCCAGTAAGTAGCTTCAGAGGATCCTTGGTTTCCCGGTAGTCTATGTCCAATCAATTGAAAGATGCATATCCCCATTTACTCCCTTTTTCTGACTGGTTATAAGTTTGAATAATATAGTATCAATGTCATGGTAAGCCTCATGATTTGTATAACTTTTGTATCAATGCAATCATAAGTTTTGCAATTTGTATAACTTTTGTGTAATGCATGATGTCTTAGGCCTTGTAAACTCCTTTTATTCTATGGCAAGCTTGATTATCGTTTCTGCTGGGCTCTACTGATAAAAGCTATGAGATACTTCTGATACCTGGCACCAAAAAGTCTGAACCAATAAATGTCACTGTCAATAAATGCAGCTGAATCTCAAGTTCTGAACAATGCTCTGACTAATGTGTAGGTATTAACAACTCTGGACTTATAAAAGTGAACTGTAAAAGCTTACAGGGTGAGCAGAACTATTTTAGAAAGACCGTGAGTCTGGTTCTGCTCCCTGGATTCAAACTCAGAAATAAACTTCTTTCTACCAGTTCTCTGCCCCTTTGATTTATTGGTGTCAAGGGGAGCCGCTGAGCATTACTCGGACCACAACAGCAGAGTTGGGGATTCTCGCCTTCCTCTCCATGTTTCCGGTACAGAGTTTATCACATGGCTCAGTGAGTAGTGGTGAAGATGTCAATGTCCCATCTGGACTGGGGACTCTTGATGCAGGGGGTCAGGGTCGGGGAGAGGAGGGTGAGGGCCGTACAGCACTCTATAGGACAGTGATTCTTACTGGGAGCTGTTTTGTTCCCCTGAGGGTGGCGGTGGTGCTAACGGCATCTAGTGGCCAGAGTCTGGAGCTGCCGCTTAACTTTCTACAATGTACAGAACAGGCCCCCACAAGTTGTCAACCTGTCATAGGGCATTGATAATCCCTGGTTGAATTCCCCAAATGGCTGGCACAGATGTGCTTGACATTTTGGGTTAATATATTCTGAGAGGAGCCCTAACCGTTTCTATCTCCTGGTAGACAAGATATAGGAAGTGGTCTTTGAGTACATTGGCACAAAATAACAATAAAAATTTTTAAGAAAGTGTCAAACCCTTGATTTACATTCTAAGAACTTTTTTGAATCTGTCAACCCCTGAAGAAGATGACATTGAAGGTTCCTTCCCAGGCTGGCATTCTAGAATTCTGTGTACATCAAACATGTCATGAGTTGGCAAGAAGAAAGGCTACTGGCTTTTTGAACTGGAGGCCTCACTCAGGAAGATCTCATCTTTTCACAACTCCTCGCATGCTCTCAAAGACATTAAAGTTCTTTAAATGGAGAATTTTTCTCCATTTGGAAACTTGTTGCAAGATAAAAGACCACAAGTAGAATTTGGGGGCATATTCTACCTAATCGGTCATATTCCTGAGTGTTTATCTTGGAACACATGAGCAAACTATCCTTAAATAGTTAGCACAAATTCTAAGCCTTTTTTTTTTTTTGTTCACCCCCAAGTCATTATTGGCAAAGTGTGCTGGTTGGGAAGGCTTAGGCAGAGACAATGTCAATACGTGTGACCATTTAGGAGGAGGCTAGAGCTGAGAAGTTGGGGCGGGGAGGGCAGGATGTGCATGTTCACAGGAAGGAGAGAGAAAAGGGTTGTTTGACGGACAGGGAAATCTAGGGAAAGGCATGGGGCAGGAGGGTGATACAGGGTTCCATAGGAGGGCTGGCCTGATGAGAATGGAGCATGCATTTTAACACCATGGTCTTGGACGAGTTGAGTCAGCTGAGGTGGAGGGAGTTCATGGCCATAAGAAAATGCTTCTATATCTCTAAGAGTAGTGGTTCCTCAACCCAGCAGCTCATTGCAATCCCCTGAGCACCTCTTAAAATATTCAGATTTCAAAGTCTCATCTCTGGAGGGTCTGATTTTGTAGGTCTGAGGTGAGAGACAGGACTTCTTAGTCCCCCAAGTGATACTGATGTCTATTCAGGTTTGGGAGTCAGTGCCCATATGAAAGAAAACTGAAGGGTTGCTGATGGCTGAGGGGTTGTAATGGCAGGGAGCATCAGTCAAACAATTGAATGGATATGAGGCAGAGCTAGTGGATGCAGAAGATGCAAGATGCAGGGTAGGGGTGAGGTCTGTCCCTAAGGAGCTTGTAAAGTGTTTCAGTAAAGACAGTGGGTGCAAATTAAAGAGAATTGATTGTGCAAACAATACCCAAGGGCCTGGTAAGGGGCAAATAAGTGATCATGGTGACTGGGGGAGACAGATAAACTTAGGGAGGGATGAGGTCTATTGGATCCCTGTCTGGAACAATAGGTGCGATGTCACAGGGAGGGTAGACTCAGATAAAGTCTTCAGTCCTAGAAATGTAGGGAGACAAAAGAGGAAAAGCTCATGGGGTAAAGTTGAGTAATATTCAAGACTTGGATAAAGATTTTGGTTTAGAATCAGGAAGGATGGGTGTAGCAAGGAGTCTTTTGAGTAATGGGGTGCATGTGTTGTAAGGAACCTTTCACACTCTGCTTGTCTTAGGAATGTGCTGTTGTGTTTCTCCAAGAACGGCCTGCTCGAGACCAGGTTGTGTGACTAAAACTCCTCAGAGTCCTGTCAGGTACTTCCGTCATTGAGGAAAGACCTTGAATGAAAGAGCTTAGGAGCCCCTGAGGACAAGGCTGGCATCATGGCTGCAGTTGTTCTCCACCAAGGAGTGTGATTATATCTGTCTTCAATCATTCTAGCCCTGTTTGCAAGTCTTTCTCTTCCTTTCAAAATAAAACTGATTAGATGATTACTCCTTAACCATGGCCTTATAAAAAAAATTGCATGTATTTATTGAGCACCTACTCTATGCCAGATATATTGTAAAAGGATTTCAGTTGAATCATATTATTTAATCTTAATGTAAACTCTTGAGATAGGTATTATACCAGCTAGGGTTCTCCAGAGAAATAGAACCATAAGAATTGGCTCATATGATAACAGAGATTGGCAAAATCTGCAGAGCTAATGCTCTAGTTTGAAGACCAAGTGGGAGAATTTTCTCTTACTGAAGAGAGAGTCAGCATATTGTTCTATTCAGGCTTTTAACCAGCTGAATGTGGCCCACTCACATTGTGGAAGGCAATCTGATTTACTTAGTCTATAAATGCTAGTCTCATCCAAACACCCTCAGAGAAATACTCAGAACAGTGTCTAACCAAATATCTGGGCACCCTGTGGCCCAGTCAAGTTGCAACATAAAACGAACCATCACTGGTACTATCAGGATCAACTTCCTTATTTTGTTGAGGAGGAAGAGAAGCACAGATAGGTTAAGTCATGTTCCCATGGTGACAAAGATGATAGGGAACAAAGCTGGGGATTCAGCTTATGTAGCTGCTGTCTGAACTTCCTAAACTCTGGCTTTTACTATCTTCTTCATGGAAGGGGGAGTCAGCAACTACTTACGTGATTGAGTGGGCCAAAGTGGATATCCCATGCCTCTGAATGTCTCTACCACCACCTTCCTGGTCACCTGAAGTTCCCCCAAGAAGTGAAATCTTTTGGGGATATCATTAAGCATTTTGCCTATAGTTCTTTATAGTCTTGGAAAAGAGCAGATGTGTATGTATGTCTTCCATCTGCTAATCAATCAGCAAGCCTAAGTCTGTCTCACGTGTCTAGGGTCAAAGCATCTTCACTGGGTTATGGGGTGAAGATGCTTTGTTCTAGTTCTGGTCTGATCAATGTATTAGTAGAGGATAAATATTACCTTCAAAGTCTTAAATATTAGGTATTTATTGATGCCGCCCATTTGCATTAATTTTCTTAAGAGCAGTGATTTGTTATTGTTCTATTTCATTACCTGTAGTTGACTTCAATTATCTCTCACCATGCTATGCTCCTACATAAGATTTTTAAAAATTAGACTTCAGAATTTAATATTAATTCCCATTAATATATATTTTTCCTAGTTTGACTCATATTATGACCCAACTCTGCCATCTAACATCTCTCTGCTGATTTGCAGCTAAGAGAAAAAAGGGAAGTGTATTGAAGAGAAAGACCTCAAATTCATACCTTTGTCCAATGCTGCTGTGCTGGAGAAGGAAGAAGTACAGAGCACTGGATCTACACTGGGAAGTGAAGAGTCAGAGGTTTTTTAAGGGCAGGCTCAGGATCCAGGCCAATATGCCAGAAGTGAGTCCCTAAAATGGGAAAAAACCATAAAGCAACATTTTCCTTTTCTATTTTCACCTGAACCAGTGATCTGAGAACAAGGGTGAATCTAGTAGCTGGGAACACTGAGAACTTGATGGAAAGACCTGGCTAGTGCAAAGAATCCAGTGGCTAGTCAAAGCTTTTATATGTACCCTTTATGTTTCTGGGGGGCTTAATCTAATTTTTGTCAGACCCTTGGACCCAGAAGCAATGAAGATGTGGTCCTTGTCCTCAGAAAGAGGCCTGTGACTAGCTTGGGGAGGAAGATCTGCATGTATGAAACCACAGCAAACTGTCTAGGAGTGACAATGAATTTGTGCTAAGTGGCATGGAGCTGACCACAAACCACAAGAGTCTACGTAGGAAGATGCAGCTGAGGGAGGGGCCCACCAGGGAGCATCCCAGAGGAAGTGTGAATAGAGCTGGGTTCTGAAGGACTTGAAAGGGAGAGAAAGAAGAAAAGGCTTTTCAGGGTAGGGAAGGGGACGAACAAAGTGGGTGGTGGTGGAATGACTCTGCATGACCAAGGGGTGGGAAACCGACTGGTCCCTCTCCAGGCAGTGGAAAAACTCCCTGGAGAGAAATATTTGGTGGCAAGGACCTTCCATGGCTCAGTTTTGGGATCTGACTTGGTTTTGCCATTTTGCTTACCACCAGCCAAGTTCGGGCTCTCTTTTCCTTATTTTCATATTCTTTTTTTAAAATTAAATTTTAAATTCACACATGACAATTATGCATATTTATGGGGTAAAATGTGATGTTTTGACTTATGTCTACATTGTAGAACGAGTCAATCAAGTTAATTAATAGATCCATTACCTTCCAAATTATTATTATTATTATTTTTTGTAGTGAGAACATTAAAAAATCTATTTCTTTAGCATTTTTAAAATATACATTATTATTAACTGTGGTCCTCATGAACTGCAATAGATTAGTAAAAAGTTTATTTTTCTAGTCTAACAGAAACTTTGCACCCTGTGATCAACATCTTCCTTTTCCTTATCCCTTCTCTTACTTCTTCCCAGCGTTTGGTAACCACCTTTCTATACTCTGTTTCTATAAAATCAAGTTTTTGATATACCATGTATAAATGAGATTATAAAGTATTTGTCTTTCCGTACCTGGCTTATTTCACTTAACATAATGTGCTCCAGTTCCGTTCATCCTCTTCTTGCCTTCTTTTCTGGTTTTCTTGCCTTTATCTTCCTTGTCTCTGACTCAAGATACATACTGATTTTTTTCAAACATGGGAGTGAACAAGATACAAAGAGGTGCATTCATGGGGTCCCAGTTTCAAATATTCTGTCTCATTGTCCCTGTTTGTTGAATCATACCTGATGGATGTGGTGTCTTTGTTTTTCCACTGGGAATATATAGTAATAATGCTATTAACAACAAACACATAATGAATAATAGTTCACATTCAAGTTATTAATACATAATAATTAATCATAGTAGCTGATATCTACAGTGTTAACTAGATATGCTAGAGTTTAAATGTGACAATCCTCCAATTAGGTAGGTACTGTTTATCGCCCCCATTTTAAAGATGAGAAAACGGAGGCACGTAACAGTAAGATAAGTTGCTAAAGACCCGTAGATAGTAAGTGGCAGTGCTAGGACAAGTGCAGGCAGTCTGACTCCAGGTCTTGCCCTATTGACTACACGTCACATTTCATTATCGATAAAGTCGGGTCATGGTCTGCAGGGGGCAGATGTGGATAGCAAGGGGGAATTTTTTTATTGACACCTGGGCTGCGCCACTCCTTTTGCTAAGACATTGTACATCTGTCACCTCGATGAATCCTTACTCCACCCCGGAAGGCAGATATTGCCCCTAAATGAAGTCACTGGCCATGGGCACACAGCCGGTCCCAGGGTAGTCAGACCGAAGCTGAAGTCTGTGTTTCCCTCAGAGACCATGTGTTTCCATTACAAATCTGAACTGGCTTTCAGGCAGCTGGTATAAGGAGGGCGAGAATGGGCCACATGTGAGCAGGGAAACTTTCCTAACCGTGAAAAAGCACAACATTTCAGTCTGTGGGAAACAGCTGGGCACAGCTGGAAGACAGCAGTCAGGCAGGATCTGCAGCCGAGGTGCTGTTGATTCATGCGCTTGAGAACAAAGAGTCTGGACGGATCTGAAGTGTTTATGTGCAATAAATCTGAGAGTAGCCGACACAACAAGCACCAGCTACTGACTGCATCAGAAAGCAGCTGTCCCCTGTGTACAGTGTGGCAAAGGGCTGTCCATTCACAGAGACCTCTTCAGCCTCAACTACCACCCAGGTGTTAAATGCCATCTGCAGGGTCCTCTTTGGATGACCAAGAGGGGAGGGGCAGGAACGCAAGTTTTATGATTCTGGAAAATCTGGTTGTTCTGTTTCCTTATCTGCTTCCCTTTGGGATGGGAGCGGGAATCTCCAGGGATAGTAGAAATGGGGAGATACTTCCCAGTAGAGCCCACACACAACTCCTGGGATGCTAGAGCCGTGTTTCTCAACTTCACTGTGTATCAGAATCACTCCGAGGTGATGGTTAAAGTCAGGTTATTAAGAACAAATCTTGTTAAAACTAAGATTGCTGGACCTCACTCTTAGAGTTTCTGATTCAGCAGGTCTGGAGTAGGGCCCAAATTTGTATTTCTAACTAGTTCCTGAGTGATGCTGAGGCCGCTGGTTTGGGAATGCACCGTGAACACTGCTGTTCTAGGGCCATCTCCAGTAGTTAGCTGGGATGGAAGTGTCAGCCCCGCTAAACTTCCTGTCCTCTCTTGACCACAGTATAACCTCTGTGGGGTTAATCCCCCTCCTTTGTTTTAATCTCCACACTTGCATGGAACATAGCAGGTGCACCAGGCACAGTTCTGGCGGCGGACAGCATTCATCCCAGGTGGTTCAAATAAAAAGACTTAAATGAAGAGGCGGCTTACGGGAAGTATAGGTGGGATGTCAAAGGAGCACACAGGGGATGTTGAGGCACCAGAGACTAACCACAGCAGAAAGCTGTGATCACCCCTAAGGCTGCAGAGGCAAGAGGAGGAAACAGTACGTTGTGGGTTTGGCTGGGCTTGTGGAGGATGGGCTGTCTGGGGAGCTGGTGCTGTGGACGCACATGGGGGTTGCTGCCACACAGGCAAGCACCACGAGAAGGGACCTCTCTCTTCCTTCCCTCTCTAGTCACCTCCTGGAAAATCCCACTGGCTGAATCCAGCTGGCAGTCAGAGGCAATGGGAGAAGTTGTTTCCAGAGATCAGCCTCTCAGGGCTCCCAGCAGAGTAGAGGATGGATGGGAGGCAGGGTGGGGGGATGGGCAGGAAGGACAATAACCTGACGTTGGCAAGACCCTTCTCTCTCTCTCTTTCTTTTTTTTTTTTTTTTGAGTTGGAGTCTCACTCTGTCACTCAGATTGGAGTGCAGTGGCCGCTCCCGGCCACTACAGCCTCGACCTGCTGGGCTCCAGCGATCCTTCCACCTCAGCCTTCCAAGTTGCTGGAACTACAGGCGCGCGCTACCACACCCGGCTAGTTTTTGATTTATTGTAGAGATGAGGTCTCGTCAAGTTGCTCAGGCGGGTCTCGAACCCACGGGCTCAGGCAATCAACTCACTTCGGCCTCCCAAAGTGCTGGGATGACAGGCTGAGCCACTGAGTCCGACCTCTTTCTTCCTTTCTGTGCTCCGTCTTTTGACATAGGCCTTCGCTTCCTCCAGAAGCTTAGGACGGGCCAGCTGGCCCAAGAAAGATGACACACTACAGAATGCCTACAGTCACCTTTGGTGCCCACTCAGTCAGGACCTTCACCCTGTCTCAGAGGTGTGTGCAGATGTGGAGGCTTCTAGAAAGCCTGTTAAGAAAGCCCTGTCTCTCCCTCCCTCCCAGCCCTTACCCTCCTCTCAAGCTCTCACCCCTCATCTCACATAGGAAGGCAATCTATCCACCGGCCTTCTCTGGATTCCAGATGGCTAGGGCAGGTCAGAAAAAGACTCACTGCTTCTGCAGCAGCCTGCACGGGCCTCTGATACGGGAACTCTGAGGGTTGGGGTACAGCGTGGGATGGTTGACGGGGAGAGGACAGCATGTTTCAAGTGATTTTCAAACCGTAAGGAACACACAGTACTTGGTGTTGGCTCGGAAAGACCTCCCTTTCCATCCATGGAACAATGAAAATGAAATCTCTTAATCCTTAGGAAAGAAAACAGAGAGAGAAGAGGGGGAAGTAAGAGGAAGAGGAGAAGTGTTTACATTTGAGAACTGTCCTGGAGTTCCCAGGCCAAGGGCTGTGTTGCTGCTGGCCCTGCTGGCGTGAGTTTGGTGTCTCTATTTACCTTTTTGTGGCTGTCAGGATATTTTCCTGAGCTACGCGGCAAGATTTTTGTGTCAGATAACCCTCTCCATGGTAAGATAATATTTGAGCATGTTTAGGGAAACTGTGGGCTGGTAGCTGTTTTATAACCTGACATGTTTTATAGCCTGACATGATGTGGGCGGCAGGCAAACTTGGAGGAAGTGCTCACACTCTCAGGACATGGAGGAGTAGCCTGCTCTGTGGCCTGGAGGGGATGCTTGAGTGCTGAACTCCTAGGAGGGTCTCCCAGGAAAATAGTGGACTTGGTGAAGTGGTCTAGACCCTCCCCGGGTGGGTTAAAGTAAATCCTCTTCTCAGCTAAGCTTTCAGTTCCTTTATTTTGTGAAATTAAAAACTGACGAACGGAAGCCAGAGTCTGTCAAGGGATTCCTGAGTCTTGAAAGAGGGATCTCATGAATTGGAATCGAAGATCTTTGGCAGGAGACAGAGAAATAGACTCCCTGCAGTTCAGTGGATCCTCCGCCATGGTGATTAATTTTCCTCAAGCTCTGTCTGGAGACCTTGGCCTTGTCCGTGTCACTCTGTGAGTCCTAACTGTATCCTTGAACTCACCAGCTTGCCATTTTGAATGCCTCACCTCAATACATAGTCTTCTTTCTGCCTCTTTTGACCCAAACAAGCCAGAAACAATGGAGGAAGACTATGAGCTTAGGCTGTGCTTTTTTTTGGTGTCGGAGACCCAGAAGGGAATGGAAGCCCTCTCTGGCTGAGTCTCACGAAAGAGATGACACAGTGTGGGGAGGAGGCTGGGCAACCTTTAGGAGAGGCAGGGACTTCTTTGCCCTGATAGGTTTTGTCCTGGTTTCCTGTGACAGTCATTTATACTGTCCCCACAGCACCCTAGACCTAGAAGGAGACCTAAACAGGCCGTCTGATCTGGGATACCTGGGACTGGTCTGACCTTCTGCCACAGTCCAACTTGGGGGAGACGTTCCCTCTCTGGGTTACTAATTCCCAGGGCTGAAATAAGGTTTGGCTAGAAGAACTCTGAGATCCTGTCCAGCCTTAGCATGTGATTCTATGGCCTGGTGGTTGCCTCCATAGTGTTTCCTATACCTGGAGTTCTCTCTAAGAGTCACCCTTATGTTTTAAAGAGGAAAACAGATTTGGGAATCCACCAGCTTTGGGAAATGCATCTCCCTGATTCTACTACAGTGATTATGGAGACCAGGCCGTGAGTGCCACATACTGTGATTTTCAGAGAAGGTCGACTACTTCGTGAGTCGGGGTCCCTTCCTTGTCCTTGAGCCTTGCAGATTGTGGCTACAGTTTTCATTTAGATCTTTCATCTTAGATCTAAGTGAGGCCTCAGATCAGTGGTGGAACTGAAGGACTGTGGGGGCCAGAGGAGTGGATCAGTTTTGATAGAAGACTCAAAGCTAATGGCGGTGCCCTAAAGCCCTGTCTTTGGGGCCTGACAGCTCCAGGGCTTGATCTGACAACTACCATGAACTCTCTGTGTGACCCAGGGCAATTCTTTTTATCTCCCAAGCTCACTTTCCTCATCTGAGAAATGTTTTTAACTCTTTGGTGATAAAATTTCACCCACATTTGATGAAATGAAAACATTTATGTAAGGCCTTTCTCTCATTTTCTTGTTTAAGTTAGACATTCAGTTAATCAGTTTCCTTTCCTCTTCCTTCTTTAAAACTTCTGGCAGGGAAGTGAAAGAAGGGAGAGCCTTTCCAGAGAAAAGAAGACCAAAGGGTGATTTAAAAGTGACCTTGACATATAGACAGGGTTGTTCTACACGTGACCCACATGTGTATACATTGTGCCCCAAAGAAAAGAGAACAGCTGAGATCACTGCAGGTAGAAAAGAATTTTACATAACCACAAACACACAGAGCCCAGGGTGTGGGAGGGTAGTGACAAAGATTACGTTACCTGTGGAATTGTCTTGCAACCTATAGATAGATGGCCAGTCTTGGATAGGCACCGAGGAGTCCCTCCTTGCGTTTGCCTCCATTTCTCTTCTCTTCCTCACATCTGGGCCCTCTTCCTGACTCTCTCCCCAGCCCTCTTGGCTGCTGTGAGCCAGAGGAGCCCTGCAATCCTCTGCAGAAACAGGCTGTGCTAGTTCAATTTTCTGGGCATGGAGCACGGATCACACACAAATCTTTCCCTTGCTGATATTGGTGGCCTCTCACCATGACCTCGGAGAGTTAGTATGCCAAGGGACTCTCTTCCCAGACAGGCAAGACGGGGGAGTCAAAAGAGTGGGAGGACTATCTGCCCAGTTCTAACACATTAAACGGTGCTCCAGTAGCCATTTATTGGTCTCCATAGACTCATCTCATGAAGTAGCTTGAAGGGTTTAGACATGAGGAAGAACATTCTCAGAATGAGAGTTAGAGCCTTGGATCAGGCGGCCAACACACATTTCACACCCCCTCCAACTCAGTGCATTTTTAGACAAATAGAAAAGGAGACCCCTTTTTAAAGAATGACCAGAATCAGGGGGAGAGGAGACAGAAGCCCTCAAGGCATTTTTTCCCACTGAGCTTCCATAAACCAATTCAGATACAGCTGGGTCTGCTGAGATCCCAGTTAGGGGGCTGCTTAAGCCCTCAGGTAGGTATTTAGTTCTCCCGAGCTCCATCCTCATCTTTCCCAACCCCCTCCACACATGGACCCAGACCCAGATTCCCAGCATGGCTTCTCTCCTGCCCGTGTTCTGCAAAAACTTGCCTTTGTTCTGCTGCCCACTCTCAGCTTTCTCTGAGAACAAAGAGGAGTCCAGCTACAAACTGTCCTCTTGCAAAGTAATTAAGCTCACGGCATGGGGGCCAGTGCTCCTCAGGGCTGGCCAGCGTGGGAGGGTTGGAGTTCACAATAGGTCTGCCAGGAGAGACTTGCTGGTTCTCACGTCCTTCCATCCCCTAGTGGAGGTGGTGCTCCCACACGTGGCTGTCCAAGTGGTGACGTTTTGGGGACAAGGGACTCATGATGTGTCCTGGGTCATGCTGGCACAGCACACAGAACCACGACTTCTTGGCCTCATTGGTCACTGGGATACTGCAGACTCACCCACACGTGGTGTGAAGGGTGTCTAAGGAAGGGCTTTCTTCACTCTGAACCTATGAATCAGCTCATAAAAGAGAAGGCTGGGTTGCCAAGGGCATGTGAAAGGGAGAGGAATTAGTTAGTCTTCATGGAATGAACAGGGACCAAACAAGTTTTCTTTCTTCACTGAAAGAAGAGACTGGGGGAGAAAAAAAGAATTTAAGGTTAGAATTGAGAACTAGGGTGTTTTAGCACTAGGACCAAAAATAGAGAAATGGGCTAGATTTCTTTACTGTGGATATTTATTCTTCAGAATGGACTAGGATAGATATTTGAGAATCCTGGCTAAAGGCAGGCAAATTAACTCCCTGGATGTGGGATGTGCAAGATACTTGCCAAAAGTAACAGGTCTCAAGTGTTCCAGGGTGGAGGGCTGTGGTATCTTCTAGAATCTCTGCTGTGGATTAGGAGTACTTTAGTGATGTCTGCTCCAGAAGGTACACCGAGAATCCACAGAGGTTATCAGAAGGAAGGTTTAAGCTGACTAGAAGGAAAATCATTTCAGTAACAAGGGTTGTCTAACAGTGAAAGAAACTGATGTATTAAGGCAATCAACTTCCAACTGCAGGAAACATTTAAATCAAAGAGCCAGATATACTGGAAGAATGGAACTGGTGTCTTTTTGGGCTCCTTTACAGTATTAAGATACTATGTTTCTTATTCATCTATTTGTCTCTAAAAGTTAATATACTTAGAGCTACAATTCCTTTGGGTGAAACAGTTGTTTTATTAGGCTAGGATCTGTTCATTAATTTATTTACTTACCCTTTGAATACCTACTAGGTACCAGGCCTGGAGAGCTAAAAATTAAAAAGACATAGTGACTTGGGAAGTTCTTAGTATATTGGGAAAGCAGACAAGGAAGCAGATAAATTGCAACTCTGTATCGTGACGGTTGAAATAGAAACACCAAGAACTGTAGAAACACAGAGGAGGAAGTAAAAAGCAGATCTCTCTAGGGGAATGGAGGGGGCTTGTTGGAGGAGACAACTTTTCAGCTGGCAGTACTCTCCCAATCTAATTCCTGTCCAGTCCAGTCCGTATGCCCTTCCTGAATGTCTGCTGTGTGTAAGGCAAGAGAATAAATGCAACCACACATTCTCTAAAGAGCTATTCAGATGCAAGTTCATATCTATGTCTTCAGAGTTGGGTGACTTGGGATGGGGGAAACCGATGAACAGAACCTGGTCATTGAGGAGCTTTCTGTCTTGCAGCAGCCCTTCCTTCTAGCCCATGTGTCCCCTAGTAGATCAGAGAGGGGGTAAATAGGATGGCCATTTGGAAGCAGGGTGTCAAAGGGCAGCAGAGGGGAATTGTTTCCATGGCTCCCCTCCTCTTTCTTGGAGTGGAGGTGGCGCTCCAGTGTGTGGCTGTCCACATGATGCCATTGTGTTCTCATAGCTTCAGATTAGAGCTCTAGGTGGAGTCTGTTGAATGCCAGTAGGAGGCAGGGGGACATGTCTTGAGGTTTGCTTCTTCTCTGGGTGTGGAAAAAGGTAAGGAGGGCACAAGTGCTGGATGGAAGAAGATAAGGTTGTTTCTTTGGCTCATCCTGTGTTATAGGTACCATTGGGATAATGGAGGAATTCTAGGCAGCTTGTAGCATGTGGGTGTCTCAATCAGAACCAGGTCATGAGACAAAATAACTGATGTGGTTTCTAACAGAAGTAATTTAACCTGAAGAATTGTTAAGTAGGAAATGAATGTGAAAAGGGAACACTAAGGCATCACCGAGTAGCAATTGCAGAAAGCAGCCCCATCTCTAGGACTGGGGGAGCAAAAGAAAGAGGCTGGAATTACTAAAACTTAAGAGGAGGTGCTGGCCAGCTGGTGCTGGTCTCCCAGAGGGAGATTATGAGACTGGTACTTTGATGAAAAACATGACCACTACTAATATAAAGAACAGCTGCTAGGGTGAAGACAACACGTGGCCTGGTGACACCGCCAGAAACACGAAGCAGGAACTGGAAAAGGAACCAGATGAAAAGTAGCAGGTACCGTCTTCCTTCCTGCCTTGCAGTCTCCCTCTAGTGTCCTCTGTTGGCCTAGCTTAACAAGGAAGCGGTGGGCGCAGCAGAAAGGTGGTTGGCAGGATTCCAGCCCAGGAACTCGTGAAGTCAAGGACAGAATAGGCTCGCAGGTGAAGTTATTAGCTCAACAACTGGCCTGGTTGGGGCTGAGGAGTTTTCAGACCAAGAAATTTGCCAAAAGAAGTCGGATTGGCTTTTGAGTTAGTTAAGGTAATAGCAGCTACTGAAATAGACACACGCTCAGAAATGTATATGAGTTCAAATGCAATATATTTTTTTTCTAGTTCTCATAAAGCCTGATGTGAGTTTCTGATCACTGGATGACTCTCTAGGCAGTGATTAAGGAAGCCAAGTTATTTCCATTATACAGCTCTGCAACTTCAACCCATGGCTTCTAAGTTTGCATTCTCATCTGTATCAAGACAGCCAAACAAGACAGACCATGGAGTATGTGCAGCTTTCACGTGCCAGGCTTAATGGGAGCACCTGTGCCCACATTCCATTGGTACATGGACACATCTAACTGCGAAAGAAGGCTGGGAAATGTGATCTGGTTGTGAGTCCAGAAAGACAAGGAAAAAGAAGAAGCAATCAGCCAGGTATGCCACATGTCCAGCAGACCTCACATAGGTTAGCTTTTCAGCAGTCCTTGCCTGTGAACGCTGACTGAGCTTAGCTCACTTCACAGGTATCTGCAAAGAAGAGGAGTTGGGAGACACTGGCAAGAGTCAGTGAGGAAATGCCTTCCCAAACCACAATTTGATCCTTAATAAAACACAGCCTTTTTTTAAAATTTAATTTTTTAATTTTTTTGCTTTTTTTTCGAGTCAGAGTCTCACTCCGTCGCCCAGGAGGGAGTGCTGTGGCACACTCATGGCCACCCCAGCTTCGAGCTGCTGGGCTCCAGTGATCCTTCCACCTCGGCCTTCCAAGTAGCCGGAGCTACAGGTGCATGCTGCCATATTGTCTAATTTTTTTTTTTTTTATTGTAGAGACGTGGTCTCGCCATGTTGTCTAGGCTGGTCTTGAACCTTCAGACTCAGGCAATCCACTCACCTCGGCCTCCCAAAGTGCTGGGATTACAGGCTGAGCCACCGAGCCTGGTCAGTCTTGTGTTTTCATGGTGTTTTTGGTTTCAAAGAAGTTTCCCTTTTGTTCAAATCTCATTACTCGGAAGAAAAGAAGATAGTAGAGAAGATTCTTTCCACCTTTTTTCCTCTTTTCTTGTTTATAATCAATGAAGTAATACACACTCATTATCAAGAAAAAGAGTAAAACAACATTGAACGGAAATATGTTTCTCCCTTTTTTTACTTGATTTTTTGAATTTGTTTGTGGTGTCTTTTGTGTACAATTGTTTAACATTTTGATATTGTAAACCTTTAAGATTTTTGGTTATATCTTTCCCCTTTCCTGTCCAAAGTCATAAACACATCCTCACATATTTTCTCCTGATATTTTTATGTGTACAATGGGGGACCCAAAAAAGTGGAATTAGTTTTTGGAGGGTAGGCCCCTTGTAGCCTAGGCTTCCTCCACTGGGTAAGTGCTCTAGGAACCCATTGGCATCAGTGTACCAGCTACTGTGGCTGGGAGAGGCTGTGTCCATCTTCAGTGAATGTTTTTCTGGAGAGTTTCCCAACACATTTGCCCATTTCGTGACGGATGATTTACACGTGCATCTACCCACACCATGTTGAATGTTCATCAGTTTTTGATCCAAGACAGCATGATCCGTGCGCGCCACCCTCCCCATTCATCTGATCTCGCCCCCGCAACTTTTTTTGTTTCCCTGATGAAAAATCCTCAAAAGGAAACAATTTGCGAAGGCAGAAGAGGCGAAACAAAAAACAACAGAAGTACTAAAAGGCATCATAATCGATAAGTTCAAAAACTGTTTTGAGCAGTGTAAAAAGCATCTTGATAGGTGTATTGCATCAAACAAAGAGTACTTCAAAGGTGACTAAAGTTTAAACACGTAAGAATAAACACACAATTGTTTATAAACAAATTTTGTTTTTTGGGGTTCCCTCTCTTATATTGCTATGGCTTTTAATCCAACTGGACTTTATTTTTGTGAAAGACATGGCATGGAAATCTAATTCTGTTTAACTTTTTAACCATATGACTAGCTGCTTGTCTATCTTTTACTTAATAATGTGTTCTTTTTCAGTTATTTGAAATGCTACTTTTATCATCTCTGAATTCTTTTTTTTTTTTCTTTTGAGTTGGAGTCTCACTCGGTCGCCCAGACTGGAGTGCGGTGGCCGCTCCCGGCCACCTTCCGCCTCAGCCTTCCAAGTAGCTGGAACTACAGGCGCACGCTACCACACCCGGCTCATTTTTTATTTATTTATTGTAGAGATGAGGTCTCGCCAAGTTGCCCAGGCAGGTCTCAAACCCACGGGCTCAGGCAATCCACTCACCTCAGCCTCCCAAAGCACGGGATTACAGGCTGAGCCACCGAGCCAGCTTCTCTTAATTCCTTTATATGCATGATGTATTCATTTCCTATTGCTGTGGTAACCAAATTACACATACTTAGCGGCTTAAAAAAACACAACAAGCTGTAATTATGAAAACAAACTGTATTAACTTACAGTTCTGGAGGTCAGAGTCTACAGTGGTCTTACTGGGCTAAAATTAAGGTATTAGTAGGGCCACACTCCTCTTGGAGGCTCTAAATGACAATCTGTTTCTTTGCTTTTTCCTGCTGTCCACATTCCTTTGCTCAGGGTCTCCTTCCATCTTAAGGCCATCAGTGGCTGGTTGTCTTTCTCATGTGGTATCGTTCTGCAGCTGATTCTCATGACTCCCTTTGTACTTATAAGAACCTTATGATTACTCTGGGCCTGTGTTGCCCCAGGTTAATCTCTGTCTTATTTCACTTTCTGTTGCTTATAGCAATACCTAAAAGTGGGTAATTTATAGAGAAAATGATTTTGTTTCTTACAGCTATGGAGGCTGAGGTTGAAGGGCTGCATCTGCTGAGGGGCTTCTTCCTGGTAGGGTCCTGGGAGGTGGCAAAGGGCATCATGTAGTGAGGATGCTGAAGGCACAAGCTCAGGTCTCTCTCTTATAAAGCTACCAACTCAACTCTTGTGGTAACCCATTAATCCACTGACTCATGAATCGGTGACTGGTTTAATCCACTCATGAGGGCTCTGCCTCGTGACCTAATCACCTTTTGAAGGCCCCACCTCTCAATACTGCCACACTTGGGATTCAATTTCAATATGAACTTTGGAGGAGACAAATATTCAAATCAGAGCAGTCTCCCTCTTTTAATCAAGGTCAGCTGAATGATAGCAATTCTATTTGCAACCTTAATTTCCCCTTGCTCTGTGTTATATAGTGAATTGTATCCCTCCTTCTCCAATTCATATGTTGAAGCCCCAATCCTTAGTATTTCAGAATGTGACTGTGTCGAGGGAAAGGCCCTTAAAAGAGGTAGTTAAGGTTAAATGAGGTCATATGTGTAGCTGTAATTTAATCTGATTTGTGTTCTTATAAGAGGAGAAAATGTGGACACACAAAGAGACACCAGGAATGCACATGCAGAAGGAAAGACCACATGAGGAAGCAGCAATAGGGCAGCCATCTGCAAACCAGTATGAGAGGCTTCAGAAAAGAAAAACAAATGCTGCTGGCACCTTGATCTTGGACTTTTAGCCTCCATAACTGTGAAAAGATAACCTTTTGTTTTTATTTTTTGTTTGAGTCAGAGACTCTGTCGTCCAGGCTGGAGTGCAGTGGCATACTCACGGCCACCCCAGCATCGACCTCCTGGGCTCTGGTGATCCTTCTGCCTCAGCCTTCCAAGTAGCTGGAACTACAGGTGTGCGCTACCGTGTCCAGCTAATTTTTTATTTTTATTGTAGAGACAAGGTCTTACCAAGTTGCCCTGGCTGGTCTTGAACCTACAGGCTCAGGCAATCCACTCGCCTCAGCCTTCCAAAGTGCTGGGATTGCAGGCTGAGCCACTGAGCCTGGCCAACTTTTTGTTGTTTAAGCTACTAAGTCTGTGGTATTTGTTATGGTGGCCCTAGCAAATGAGCACATCTTGTCACAGGTTCCAGGAGCTCCATCCTTGGGAAGATATTATTTTGCTTATCACACATTAGCTGATTTGGAGGTTTTCTATTCTGTTGCATTAATCCATTCATTTATTCCTGACACAATACCATATTTTAAAAATTACTAGGGTGAGCCGGGCTCGGTGACTCAGCCTGTAATCCTGCACCTTTGGGAGGCTGAAGTGAGTGGATTGCCTGAGCCCGCGG
>NW_007059824.1:799840-804914 GCF_000164805.1 Carlito syrichta
TAAAAAATTAACCGGGCATGGTAGCGTGCGCCTGTAGTTCCAGCTGCTTGGAAGGCTGAGGCGGAAGGATCGCTGGAACCCAGCAGGTCGAGGCTGCAGTGGCTGGGAGCGGCCACTGAACTCCAGTCTGGGTGACACAGTGAGACTCCAACTCAAAAAAAAAAAAAAAATTACTAGGGTGTTACAATTATTTTATTTGGTGAGATGAACTTCCTTTTTTGTTCACTGTTTTTATTCACCTATATTTTCTGAATTATCCTATGCGCTTATTCTTCCTTGTCAATTTTAGAATGGTCAAGTTTTTTGAAAATTGTGATTCCAATATATTTGTAGATTATTCTAAGATTTATCTTTACATAAACATAGTACTTCTTTCATTTAATCCATCAGCGTGTTTGTATGCCATTCTTCACAATGTTCTTTTTCATTTTCTGTAGGATTTTTCTCAGGTGATTTCTCATCTTTGTTGATACTATGAATAGAATAATTCTTCTTCCTCCCTACAGTTGGAAAACAGGGGCACAAAGAAGAAAAGGGACTTATCTGAGACCAATATAATCAGAGAGCCGACCTGAAGTGGAACACAGGTCGATGACTCCTTACCCCTGTGCTCTACCTTTGATCATGTAGAGCTTCTAGACCAGCTTCCACCAGATCCATGTGTGGTGTTTCGTTTTAGGTCAGTGCTCATGTGTCTACCAGAGCAGCGCTGGAACAGGCCTGGAGACTGCCTGGCTGCCTTGGGGTAGTTACATAAGGATTGCTCCTATTTCTCAAATGACCATATCATCAGGTAGAGGGTGGGTGAATTTTGGGGAACAAGCAAGGGAGCATTTGTAGAATCATTTATTTTTTAATCTTGATCCATTAAGCAACTATCATCAGGAAAAGAGCATGTACTCATAAAAAAGTAATAACAGATAGAGCTCTTGTTAACAATTCACAATAAATAAAAACCAACTCCTGCTCCCTGAGGGCTCTTCATTTGGATAACTAAAAAGATTAAGAATGCTATAAGAGAGACATTACGTTTATTTGACCATGGAAGACAGTCTATGGTCCAGAGCTATCAAGGGTTAGGGAATGTAGAGAGGATGAGACTGTATCTCTCTCAAGTTGCTCAGATCATCACCCCACATGGTCCCAGCAGCAGGAGCAGTAGTAGGTAGTAAGTAGCAGGGATGAGTTGACCTTGATTGTCTGTCAAGGTCCCTCTCAGAGGCTGCCCAGTTTAAACTCTCTCAGCCTCTCGTGCAGCTTTGGGCAGAGTCCACTGGCTACACTCAAGGATGCTGCATTTGTAAATACTTTGGAGGATTTTCCAAATCTCTTTCAGCAACCTTATTTTCTAGATAGTGAGTCTATGAAAATTGAGGAATATTGCTTATTTACAAACAAGGAGAGGCTTTGGAACTCCTATCTCTGCTCCATTTCTGGAGGCCTCAATTTCAAAAACTGGGAAATGAGGACCTGAGAAGGAAACACCCTCACTTGAGCACCATTGTTCATTAATCTTAGAAGTCCTAGAGCTTGGACTCCAGGATCATTCATAATTTAGAGTACAGCCCTTCCCTTGACCCATCTAGGCTGATGAGTTGGATTATGACCCATAGAAACAATGGAGACCTATATGGCAATAGTGATAGAAAATGTACATGTGGGGGCAAGAGTATAAATAGGACAAGAGGATGAGGGCCACCATTTTTCTGAGGCAGATAGAAGACTGATGCTCCTCCATAGACACAGAGAAAATGTTCTAATAGGAAACTGAGTACTAAATTCCTTTTTTCCATTCATGAATCTATATATTTGTCCATCCATATCTTCATGAATGCATTGCACGAATGGTGTGGATTCAATGGTATGGAATTGTGACATGTCTTGCTTAGAAATTTGGAGTCAGTCCTAGAATCAGTGAGAAACCATTGAAGGTTCTTGGATGAGGGAAGTGACAAAATGCAGGAAGTGATTCAGAAAGAGTGAGGCTCCATAAAGATGGATTCAAGGGGCAAAGACTCGATGTGTTCTTTTCATTGGAGTTTGAGTGTATCTCTCTTTTATTTGGTTTGCTGAGTCAGTTTCTGGCCCTACCTGAAAAGGGGTTAGACAAAAATGAGGTTGTAAGGATAGGCTGAAAGACTGAGAGAGCAAGATGTCTGATGTGATGTGTTCAGTGGTCTTGTCTGGAGGATAATCAGGTCAACAAATATTTTCTCTATCATTGTTCTCCCACCTTCTAACCCAAGGGAGCCCTGTGCTTTCTGGCAGAACCGTTAGAAAAAAGAGGGGCGCTGGGCATTGTGACTGTATTTTTTGCACATTCCTAGACTCCCCAGAAAATTCAGCAATCTGGTCTGTGGATTGGGTTTTAGGGTTGAGGAGCATACATTGTGTATGGGGAGACAAGGGAACAGGGTTGATAGCAGTTTGCTGGGGAATAAGCATCAAGAATCCACATTGGATTGGTGGTAAAAGAGACCCTCTCCTCCATCTTTAATTAAACTGTTGCCTGCACAAGCCTCTGTGGTGGGGCCCCTCAGAGTACACTGCTAAGGTCCCTCCTTCTAGAGGATTATGCAAGGGGTAAGGGAAGGAGCAAGAGATTTAGAGTCACACAGATCTGCTTACCAGCTGTGTGACCCGGGTCCTGCTCTCCTCAAGCTCTCTGAGCCTCAGTTTCTTCAACTGGAAAATGAGGATAATAATATCACCTGACTCATGGGATTATTTTGAGGACTAAATACAATAATGCATCTGAGAATTACTTTGCAGAATGCCAATCACTGTTCAAAGACCAAATATGAATAATAAGATTTTTTTCCAATGTAATTTCCATTGTCATTGAATGCAAGTATGTTCACTCCCTTCCAAAATCCACTGTGGTGCTCTATCAGTATTTACAAATGAGGGCTGCGTTCTCAGTCCATAAGTTCACACGTGTATGGGTGGAGTACCCTGCCTTTCCAGGAATGTACACATGTCTTGTTTTCAGATTTCATGACCCTGGATTGGTTTTTAAAATATAACTTATTGTGCTATCATAGCTAGTCAAGTTTCTCTCTCTCTCTCTCTCTCTTTTTTGCCTGTTTAAATCATATTTAGAAAAGTAAAACACGAATTCAAAATGGTTGAAGTTAGAGATAGAGGATGAAGAAACATGGCCCCAGGTTGAACCGAAGAAGATTGGGGCAGACTCCATAGCTTTCTGGAAGCTTCCACATCCTACTTTACCCTTCTCTGGAAGAAAAGTCTTGCTGCTCAGGGGTTTTCAATCCTTCTTCTTTGCCCTGCCAGTCGCTGATCAGCATGCCAGAGCTGCAAGATGAGGGCACCACCAGTGCCAGGGCTGTCCAGGGAGCAGGGACAGAGGGGCAGGTAGTGGGTAAGTGGCAGGAAACACTTTTCCTGGCATCAGATCCTGCTTCTGGGGGAATGAAGGATGTGAACACTTTGTTTAGTTGTAGTTTTTCTAGTTCTGCAACTGATAATCTCCCTCTCTGTTGAAGGCCTGGGTTCAGTTAATGTGGGGGCTTTTTGCCTGTTAAATTGTTTAAATGCAGAACAACAGCCCCTTTGCTGGTTAAGGATATTTATTTCAAGTCCTAAATCAATTTCAGCCTCCCCCACCTCTCTCTCTCCCTCCCTCCTTTGCTCCTCCTAGTGCACCCCTCCCCTTTGGAACTTGGGAAAATCCAATTTCCTTCCTGCCTTAATCTCTCTCCAGTTTTGCACAGGCACTGCTCTGCCCGCACCTGCTCCTTCCAGCTGTGAGATTCCTTTTGGTAAAATACTTTGTGTCCTGCCAAGTTGTCGATGGACAAGACCCCCATTGCCGCTTCCTGGCTCTCTTAATGAACACAGTTGTTCTGTTCCACCAGGTCCCCAGGAGCTACGCCATTCAATCTATTAGCCGGCGGTGGTTTCCACAGTTAGCATGAGACCCCTGCCCTGGGCCCCCAAGCGTCTGCTCTTGAATAAGGAAAGAATTTGAAATCAGGCACTCCCTGTGCTGGCACTAAGTGCTCTGAGCTTTACAGTCCCAACTCCTGGATCACAGGAATGTCAGGCTAAGTGAGAGAGATTCCAGATCCGCCATCTCCCCAGCTTTGGGGCAGAGCCATCGTTATTAATGACAGCAATCACCACCCAGTACTCAAGTCATAAATAATAAGTGTCTTTCAGCAGTCACAGGAATGGCTGCAAACATTCATCATCCGCACACCTCTTGGAATAGCCATGGGAATGAACAGCAGAACTATTATGGCCAATTTCTATCTGTATATGGTAACAGCTTAGTTTTATTTAAAAAAGAAATGTCCAGGCCGGGCACAGTGGCTTACATCTATAATCCCAGCATTATGAGAGGCAAAGGCAAGAGGATTGCCTGAGTCCCAGGGTTCGAGACCAGACTGGACAACTTGGCGAGACCTTGTCTCTCCAACAAATCAGAAATGTAGCCAGATGTGGTGGCGCATGTCTTTGGTTCCAGCTACTTGGAAAGCTGAGGTGGAAGGATCACCTGAACCCAGCAGGTCGAGGCTGTGGTAGCCGTGAACATGCCACTGCACTCCAGCCTGGGTGACAGAGTGAGACTGACTCAAAAAATAAACAAACAATAACCAAAAAGAAATGTCCAAAGCAGCATGAACTTCGGCTGATAGATATTTCACACAAAAGGGTGCTGTGGCCAAACAAGTTTGGAAAACCCTTTGTTATAAACAAAATAGATTCTTTTTAGAAAGACTTCTCTGAGTCTTCAGTATACTATTGTGCTCTGGGAATCTCCAAGAGAGGTAATTTATGATTCTTAGAAGTATTTGACCTTAACTTTTTTTTCTGCTTTTTGGTACCACATATTATATCTTGCAGGACACTATTCAGCTGTGTGATGGAACTATTTGACCACTGCTTTGTTGGGGTCAAAGGGCCAGACCCCAATTAGTAGTGTTTACTGATTTGCATGATGTAAATACTCCAACCAATTTTTCTTTTTCTTTTTTTTTTTTTTTTGAGTTGGAGTCTCACTCTGTCGCCCAGACTGGAGTGCAGTGGCCGCTCCTGGCCACCGCAGCCT